>NC_081431.1:28965471-29023827 GCF_949786415.1 Peromyscus eremicus | reverse complement strand
AAAACACAGAGAGAAGAGGGATGTGGCCCCACGCCAGAACTAGCAAGTACTAGGGGTGAAGAGAGGTCTGAAGAGGATTGTTCCCTGGAGCCTTTATAGGGAGTGTGGTCCAGCTAACGCCTGGCCATGGCCATCTCTTAGCAGAACCCTAGCAAATGCACACACTGGCTAATGCCCCTGACTTTGGCGTCTCCATCTGTGCCGTTCCATGGTAGCCTGGAGCACCAGGCATCTCACTGAGCCTCCCACACATTTCCACAAGGAAGACTTGTAGAACCATCCATACTCTCCTTGGATGTAGTGAGTAGCCATTCCAGCCTTGATCTGGAAGTTCCAACCCCCACTGAAGCTTCGGTAACTGTCACGCCTACAAGGCAGGGCCAAGAGAGAACCCTGAAGACCCGAGATCTGGATGTGCCAGCTCTCTTGGTTCCTGGACCCTGGACGTTGGAGGTAGACGGAGCAGAGTTCTCCAGAGAACACCGCCGGACTGCACCTTTCCCAGACCCTGTAGCCTATCCCTTCACTTGTAAGTTACCCCACAAAATAAACCTCCCTTTTAACTACATGGAGTGGCCTTAATAATTTCACCAATACTTGGAGCATTCAAAGCCAGGCCATCCTGCGGGGACGTGGCCACAGGTAGCCAATGGGGACCATAAATCTCCCCAAGGAAGCCTCCTTGGGGTGGAAAACAACCCAGTGAGGGAGACACAGGGCTGCACTTGGGGGGTGGGGGTGGGGGAGTGAAGGCTGGGCCCTTTCTAGCCTTGGCTCTGGGTCTTCTGACTCTAGTTAAAACCATGATAATGAAAACTCCCTTTCTCCCAACTCCCGTGGAGAATAATGCTTGCTGGGAGGACTTCAGATACCGAACACTAGAGTTTGGAAGACAGCTGCAGAGACAGACAGCCAAGTACACATGAGTGAGGTGAGGCATGTGGGTCAGATGTGTCCTGTCAGGCCCGGGGCTGAGAAGGCCTTTGCCATCGCTCTGACTCAGCCACTGACTGACTTCAAGTGTGGCCATCAGTACATCATGTTTAAGGACCCCGCCTTTAAAATAAAGGGGGATGAAAGAAACTGTTAAGTTCTTTTACATTCCAAACTCTTAGCTCTGAAAGTCAGTTTTTAAGCTGGATGAAGTAATGCACACTTATAATGCCAGCATTTGCGAGGTGGAAGAGGATCAAGAATTTAAGTCTAGGCTATTTGAGACCCTGCCTCAAAAAAGCTTAACAACAACAACAACAACAAAAGTCAGCTTTCAAAATTCCACTTCCTTTTTTGTCATAGATGTTGGCAGCAGTGGCCTCCAGAGACACAATGGAGCCTTCCTGAAGTCTTTTAGATGAGGATTCAGGATTAATTCACCTAAGCCAGGTCTTAAAAAATTCCAAGCCTTGAGCTGCCTGGCCTAGCACAGGCTGAAGGAAGACTGTCCAGAAAGAAGAGAAAATAGGAACCCTAGTCCCACCCTGGAGTGGTTACTGGTGGCTCTTGTGGAGATCACCTTCCAGATCTTCCAGCAACACAGACCCTCACCTACCTTATCTAGAAAGCAGATGCAATTAGATTTTATAAGGATTAAAGCGATACATTTATGGAAAACACCTGCATGTAGTAGGTATACAACACGTTGTAGTAATCACCATGACGACAGCTTCTAAACGTTGCCCACACAGCTATTGCTGTGGTGGCTCGAAATGAATTTCCCACTATCCATCAACTCATATCTCAAAAGCATGACAAGCCAGGGACCTGGGGCCGAGGAATGTATTCTAGAGGACTGAGAGAGTAGGGGGTGGGGCAGTGAGCTGGAATAAGTGGCCTTGTAGCTCATGTGTTTGGAATGAACTATTCGGGGTGAGGGTCGAGCAGGGAGGGAGGTTCAGAGGAGGTGGAAGCCTTTCAAGGCGTTTTAAACGATGGAGATGCCCTCTCGGGTGGGTGTCTTGAGTTGTGCAACAACAACCACACGCTCAGCCTTTCATTTCCGCTGCTCTGTTTCAGCTGGGTGGGGCTAACGTGTGTGTGTGTGTGTGTGTGTGTGTGTGTGTGTGTGTGTGTGTGTGTGGTCTGCTGCTGCTCCTTAGCCCACCTGGCTCGTCCCTGAGCTGGCTGGAGACAAGGAGAAACATCGGCTTTTTGCAGAATGAGCTGGATGTGCAGCCACAATGAGAGGAATGAGAGGGCTGCAGGTGGAAAGGGACAAAAGATTGTGCGTGTGTGTGTGTGTGTGTGTGTGTGTGTGTGTGTGTGTGTGTGGTTTGTTCTGAGGCCTCTAGTCAAAAAAGACAAGAGGGCCTTGAGGATGGCTTTGGTGGACTTGACCTGGGGGCCAAGACTCGGTTTCAAACTGATGTTCAGTAGGAGCAGCAGACAGGGTCGAGCTCACTGAGGCCGAAGCCCCCGAGGCTGCCAGATGAGGGACTGACAGGAAGCACCTGGAGGGAAGCCCAAGGAGGAAGCCTGTTTTCTCTCTCTGCTACACAGAAGAAGCCGACTTTGAACTCCACACACCTCACAGCTTATCAAGATCACATCTTGTATTTTTAAGATGTCATGTCATACGTGTAGACCTTGTTTCTCCAAATACGAAAGAGTCCTTTTATGGTACTAACTGCAATCTACATTTCTCTGCTACCGCTGGGCTGGCTCCTCCCTCTCAAGTCTTGTTATCGCTTTTTACCTTCCAGGAACCAACTGTGTCTAGTCTCCTTGCATACCGGGCTGTTTGCTTTGACTGGAATGTACTCTTTCTAGTTTTCTGCTGCTGGCTAACTCCTAGTCTTCCCTCAACACTCAACTCAGAGGTCATCCATCACAGGAAGCCCCACCCCACCCCACCCCACCCCACCCCAGGCTGGGTGTGGCACCCCTCCTCCAGTGGGGCAAGCACTCATCCTGTTCTGCAATTAAGGGTTTAACGCTTATTTCCCCTCTTAGAGGGCCAGCAAGGTGAGAGATACCATCGCAGCTAAAGTCCCAGTGCCTGGCAGGCAGTAAGTGACCATCAACAGCTCTGCAGGCTGGGGCGGTAGCTCAATGAGCTCAGGCTAGCCCTGCAAGCCTAAAGACTGGGTTAAAAGGGGGTGTGTCTCAGGCATGGTGGTGCATGTCTGAATCGGCAAGCGCTAGATTTCGTGGCTCTCAAAACGCAAGATGGAGAGCAATTGAGGATGACAGTGTCGAGCTCTCTGCCCTCCAAGTGAACTTCAGCACTCACATACATGTGCAAATAGTGCAAACACACACAAGTTTAAAAAAAAAAGAAAAACCAGCTATCTGATATCTGGCAAACTGCCACCAATAGATTTATAGAAGACTCAGCTGGAGAAAGAGTCGCGATTGCCATCCACAGATCCGGAGGATGGTCCTGAGCTGGTGCAGGCAGGTCCAAAACAGAGGGCAGGGCCCTCTAGGGTGCTCTGAGAGGCTCACTTCGTGGCCAGGAAGAACGAGAGCTCCACTGTCCAGAACTGAGAATTTCCGGTTGTGGACTCCTACTGTTCACCGAGGATGGGATTTAGTGGCGCTTGGTGTGGGCCTCTTACAGGGGTTAGGGTCCTACACGCCCACTTCACCTCTCCTAGGGAGCTACTGAGTGTTGAATGGCAGTGACCGGAAGCCCTATCCTTAGAACAGGATTGACCCACCCAATTGCATGACTTTACACGGTGAGCCTCATGGACTAGTTAGTCTCCACAAATCCCTACAGCCAGTATTCAGAAAACCCCAAAGGGAAAAAGGTGGGGAGCACCCTGCCCCCCAAACCAAAGGACAAAGGCCATGTCCTCTCTGGTCTGGCTCAGGTAGATCCTTTTGGGAGTTGAGCTTTTGGTGGGTCCTAGGGCAAGCAGTTGAAGGTTGTGCTTTAACGGTTGTGCCCTGCCTGTGGTATCACACGATGTGTCCACCTGACACCGTGAAGGTGGACATGAGCCACGTGCTGCTGTTGTGATGAAACTTTATGAGACTGACTCCTTAAAGCGTGGGCTGACCTACTCCCCAGATAAGAGGAGAATCACAAGTTGTTGCTTTCGGAAGGTCCGACTGCACCACAGCCCCAGCATACCTCAGAGTCTGGTTTGCTCATCCCCAGTAAGGCAGACGCAATTAGGGATTGTCTTGTTTCTCCCAGAGCTACGTGACTTTTTGTAGCAGTTAGGTAGGCTAGACTGGCTCTGCAAACCTCAACACCCTGTCGCTAGAGGAAGGCAGAGTTGCCTTGAGAGTTCCCTGGAACCGAAAGGCTTTCTCCTGTGGCTCTGATAAGATTACTGTGTTGCTGCGCCGCCAGCGTTCAGATTTCCCACGGAACCGCGGGAGCCAGGCTCAGTCTCTCCTTGCTGTGGGCAGCCTGCTGCGGATCAGGCTCTGAAATCCGACTCCGCTCCAGGAATGCTCTCACCCCTCCGCGATAGGGCCGGGTCCCGACAGCGTGCCTACCCGAAACTGCTCCTGTTCTCACAGCCCAGCAAATGGAAGATGTCTGCGAAGTGGAGCCAGGGTGACTGCGAGGGTCCCACCCAGCAAGAGCGAGAGAGGCGTCGGGATCCCGGCATGCCCACAAGTCCACCCAGCCTGTCTGCCGCTTCAGGGGGTGAATAGCCCTACCCTCACCCCCGTTAGGACCACCAGCCTCTAACAGCAGGCAGCACACCGTGGCTCAGTGACAGGACCGGGGAAACCAGCGAGGTTCACAGGGACATCTCCAAAAAAAAAAACTTTTTATTTTTCTTCCCTAGATTCGGCATTTCTGCTCCAATAAATAAATACAATAAAAATAAAGTAGAGGGTCAGGCAAGATGGTTCGATGGGTAAATGTACTTGCTGGGAAAAGCCAGACAACCTGGGTTGGCCCGGGGTTCTCACGGTGGGAGGAGAGAACTGATTACTGAAGGCTGTCCTCTGATCTCCAATGCACAGTGCAGCATTCGCGACCCCACATTCATGCATACACACAATCATAATAATCATAATAATCAAACAAAAAATAATGTGCTTAAATGGTCTAAAAATAAAGTAGCAAATGTTTAACAAGGTAAAAATACATGAAGGTTGCAAAATGAATACATCATACATATATCAGTACGTACACACATGTATACACACACACTCATATTGCTGATATTGTGAGGATGAAAAGACAGCCCCATTTCGCGAGTGTGTGTGTGTGTGTGTGTGTGTGTGTGTGTGTGTGTCAGTCTTTAGACAAGGTCTCACAGAGCTCAGGCTGGCCTGGAACTCAGTATGTAGTTGAAAATGATCTTTAACTTGACTCTGCTGCTCCAAGCTCCCATGTGTTGTAATTAAAGGGTGGGCCATCAAAGCCAGCTTGATTACACACACACACACACACACACACACACACACGCACACGCACGCACGCACGCACGCACGCGCGCGCGCGCGCGCCTTTGAGACAGGGTCTGTTTCACTAGGTAGCCTTGGGTGGCCTAGAACTGGCTATGTAGACCAGGCTGACCTTGAACTCACAGACATCCACCTGCCTCTGCCTCTCAAGGAGTGTGCTACCATTCTCACATCACTTTTTAAAAAAATATTTTTTATTTACGTGTGTTGACTCACTTTAAAAAAAAAAACAATATTTATGTGTATGTACACATTCACGCAGGTGCCCTCAGAGGCCAGGAATGGGTTTTCCCTGGCTTCCTATCTACAATAACTTCACTATTACTGTTTTTAGAGACAATCACTTCTGTATCCAAAGAAATCTGCACATCTCAGAGTGCTGAAATTACTGTCCAGAAAGGTCAAACCAACCAACAAACACAATAAAGTCTGCTCTTTCTTTTCTTCCTTTCTTTTTTCTCCTTCTCTCTGTTTTAAAAGTCTGATCTCTCTCATCTCCAATAACATATTCACTCGATCAGCAAGTCTTGTTTGGTGCCCATGAGGCCCTAGATAAATAAAATAAGGTCCCTCCCAACAGGGAGCCAGAGAGCCAGCCCCAGTGGGGCTGGTCAAGTGCTTTGTAGAGGCTGGGGGCCTCTGGGAAGGCTCCCAGAGGGATAACATTTGAGCTACAGGTAGTTTCTATTAATTTAGCAGGCAAATTTTATTGGGAAATTTGGGTTCTGTGATGGGCACTGTGAACACCCACAGACCAGTTAGACAGCCTGTCCTACATTGAGATAGTCTCTCTCTCTCTCTCTCTCTCTCTCTCTCTCTCTCTCTCTCTCTCTCTCTCTCTCTCTCCCTCCCTCCCTCCCTCCCTCCCTCTCTCTCTCTCTCTCTCTCTCTCTCTCTCTCTTCCTCTCTCCCTCCCTCCCTCCCTCCCTCTCTCTGCTAGGGATCAAACCCAGGGCCTCACACATGTTATGCAAATGTCCATCCTCTTTTCTGGGCACCCGGGTGAACTCAAATGCAGATGTAGTTCCTGCTTCCCCTTGAGCACATGGTCTTGACTTTCTCATTTCTTTACCCTTTGTCTTTCTCGTGGAGTCAGACTACATCCTAGGTCTCAAAGGGGCTCCTTAGCCTGAGCCTGAGTACCTTGCTTACTCATGGGTGGGCGGCATCTACCACTTTGCGGAGTCATGGCTGCCGCCACACACACCTCTCAGTTTCCTACTGTTTGTGGAGCAGACTCCAGGGCCATTCATGAACTGGCCTTCAATGTCTGAAAATGGTAAATCAGAAGTCAGGAGCACAGCTAGGGAGGGAGATTTCATATGAAGAAAAGGTAACGCCTTCTGGGTAGCTTACATTTTGGCTCCCGATGGCTCACCCACCTGGTCAGTGGCCCCCATACTCATTGGTCTTATGGCTTTATCTTCTCACTTTCACGTTTTTTCTTTTAGTGACCCCATTGCCCTCCATCCAACTGTCCTGCCTTCCTGAATGAAGCTGGTGTGTTCCCTCTGCACCTTCCTTGTGTTTCTCCACCCGATGCTGCCTCTATGTCAGGATTTCTTCTGTGTGGCCTCGGCCCTGGCCTGTACAAGCCATGCCTGCAGAAGCAGTCACTTAGCACACACTGTCCCAGAGCGATGTGCGACGGGATATGTGAGTCCCATTTCCTCTTTTGGACTGGGAGTGTTTGAAAGGCAGGGGTCAAGTGCCACCTTGTTGTATTTATTCCAGAGAGATCCCTGTGGGCTGAGGTGTGATTAACATGACTGATAGCGTCACAGTGATTTGAAGATTTCCCTAACATGTGCAGCAGGTAAGTGTGGGTTTGAGTGCTAGAGCCAAGTCCTGTTGATCTGGTTTAAATGCTCGATGTGGGGACGTGGTGTGACTCTGAGGTGACTCCATTTCTTCTCAAATAAAGTAAGTAGCTCCTTCAGGTGGCTGATTCAGGGATCCAGCTCCACCCATGGGCAGGTCATGTACCTATCACAGAAGCTCACTTCCTGGCCGAGAATCATCACTTCCTCTGTCCTCTGCTAGCTGTTGCAGTGTTTTGGTTCATTTGTTTGTTCGGGCTTTGCCAAAGAAACTTCAAAAACAGTCACTGCCAACCAGCAAGCCATACCTCAGGACTGCTGTAAGCAGATCTATCTGCCCGGCATTCTGGCTGACTAGGCAATCGCTCCCTGTCTTGGTCCAGCGTCTGGCACATCCAGTCCCTTTCAGTTACCGTATAAATCAGCTCATAGCTGGGAGAGCCTTCTTTCATGCCTCCCGCCTACCCAGCCACACAGGAAGTTGCTGGGCTGATATTTTCAGGGCCTTGGACTCCCTCTGTTTCTTCCTCAGTTGAGGGAGGAAGAAGCGTCCCTGTGGAAGCCCTCTGTGTTTCCCTAGGTTAAAGTTAGAAGTTGGATTGGGCCTTCATGCAGCAACCTGCTTGAATCCCAGCTGTAGTTCCATCTTATGTCCGCTACGGTTCTGTTAGTGATCCCACAAGCTTCCAGCTTGGCGCCCAAAGCAGCCCGAGTTCTCCCCCGAGGAGGGAAGTTACAAGTACAGCAGTTTCTTTGTGGGTCTGTCCCCCACCAGCAACTTGAGTGTTCCTCGGGCCATCTCTCTCCTGTAGCAGTAGACAGCTCAAAGACTCCCATTGTTTTGAGTTACAGGGTCTGGAGCAGACTTGGGAACCCATCAGCAATGCTTTGTGGTCTGTCTACCCTAAACTGCTACCTCTGACTTGTAAATATTGCTACAGAGGGCCCATCACCAACCCCAGCATCCCAGGTACTCAAGTCCCCCAGAATGCAGCCCTTGTTTCTTAATGACAGCTGGTTGAGCTGAATACCCAGGACAGACCTATTGTTCTTTGAGAGGTGGCAATAGACAGCAAAGCTTAGAAAAGATGAGTGGGCTCAGGCCAGGAAGGGGTCCCACTCCTGAGCACTGGGATCACTGCAGACCACAGTCTAGGGAGGGGTCCCACTCCTGTGCACTGGGATCACTGCAGAACACAGTCTAGGGAGGAGTCCCACTCCTGTGCACTGGGATCACTGCAGACCACAGTCTAGGGAGGGGTCCCACTCCTGTGCACTGGGATCACTGCAGACCACAGTCTAGGGAGGGGTCCCACTCCTGTGCACTGGGATCACTGAAGAACACAGTCTAGGGAGGAGTCCCACTCCTGTGCACTGGGATCACTGCAGAACACAGTCTAGGGAGGAGTCCCACTCCTGAGCACTGGGATCACTGCAGACCACAGTCTAGGGAGGGGTCCCACTCCTGTGCACTGGGATCACTGCAGACCACAGTCTAGGGAGGAGTCCCACTCCTGTGCACTGGGATCACTGCAGACCACAGTCTAGGGAGAAGTCCCACTCCTGTGCACTGGGATCACTGCAGACCACAGTCTAGGGAGGAGTCCCACTCCTGTGCACTGGGATCACTGAAGACCACAGTCTAGGGAGGAGTCCCACTCCTGTGCACTGGGATCACTGCAGACCACAGTCTAGGGAGGGGTCCCACTCCTGTAAACTGGGATCACTGCAGACCACAGTCTAGGGAGGAGCAGTTTTCTTTCGAGTGGGAGTGGGAATCACCATAAAGGCCTAAGGTATTTTCACCTCTTTCCCCTCTTTGAAAGTCCCAGGTCCTGCTGAGATTGACTAAGATGAAATAAAAGGGCACACATTCTTTTTTGTGGCAGTGGGGAATTGAACCTGGGGCCTTGCCAGTGCTGTGCCTCTGAGCTCACCTGTAGCTGCTCTGGGTTTGAAGGAGGGCATCTTTGGAAGTCTGCGGGTGTGGAGAAGGGAGCGAGGTGAAGTGATGCTCCCAGCTACTCCTCAGATGGAAAGCAGTATTCCACCAAGGCTGGAAAAGGGCAGGCAAAGGCCCAGGTCTCCTCTCAGAAGTGCATAATTCCAGGACTCACCCCTGCACACCCCTCAGAAATGGCGACCACACCCCAAGGTGCACACAGCCTCAGAAGGTGGGACGTCCGGGGAGCCTCCAGTTTCTCAGAAATGAGTTTACTTGACTGACGATGAAGGGAGCTTTTCACAAAGTTATGAAAGAAGATGTGACCAGCACAAGGGGCACTTCAGAAGCAAGAGGGCAACTGGCCTGAAAGACCTTGCTGCCAGCGGAAGGGGAAGCCGTTCCCGCAGAGTCCCAGCCTCAACTACCAGCTCTTTCACTCAGTGCCTCTGAGTCAGGGTTGCTGGAGTTTTTGTTTTGGGGTTCTTGGCTCATACCTTTATCCGTTTATGACCTTAGCTGTACCTAACTTTATTTTCTAAAAAAAAAAAAACAAACAAACAAAAAAAAAAACAAAACATGTATGTGCACAGTCGAAACACCCGAATCCCTAAAAAGGGACGGCCCCCTTCGTCTTCAGATCCTGACAAGCCCACTCGTCCCACAGGAGTCCTCTAGGTAGGAGTAAGGACCAACCTCTGGAGTTGGCCTGGCGACTTTGGAGCCGTGTGCTCCCTGCTGTGAGCAGGGACAGCGACCCGGGCAGGAGCGCCTTGACCTCACTCTCCCCTCGTCCCCCACCCCCACCCCAGCCCCGCGTCTCCGTCGATCTTTACCTCCATGTCCTCCAGGTAGTCCTCCGGCGGCGGATACGCCCGCTCGCTCGGGCAGGAGCTCGCGATCCCCGAGGTCCCCTCCGCTCCCAGCCCGGGGCCACTCTCTCGGACTGCAGCCGGCACAGGGCGAGTGGGCGGCGGCGCGCGCCTGGCTGCACTCGGCTGCGGGACTGTCCCGGTCGGGGGCCCTGCGCCAGAGAACGAGGAAGGAGGAGGAGGAGGAGGAGGGAGGGAGGGACCGAGGGACGCAGGAGGAGGGGAGGGCAATGGAGGGGAGCAGGGAGGGAGGCCGGATCGGGGTTTAAATTTAGACACAAATCTAAACAGATACTGTCCCTTCCAGGGCAGGACTCAAGAGCGGAGCCACGACTCCATTAATCTGCCCAAACATGGGCTGGGCAGCACCGCGCCCCCTTTCTCGCGAAGTTTCTCAGGACCCCGGGCTTTGCACGTTTTCAGACCGCATCAGCTCTCCCTCTTTTAGCCTGCCTTCTTTATTTTCCTTGCCCCTCACATTAGAATTGCCTTTTCATTCTTTTTTCTCTTTGCCATTTCCTTCTTTTCATACCCATCTTTGCAGCCTCTTCCTCTTCCCCTCCACATCCTTCTCTTTATTACTTAACCTCGTACCTAGCTTTCCTGGATTCAATAGCCTAATAAGAATACCTTTGTTTTGACACCTCTTTAACTGTCCACCTTCCAGGATTCCGATTGCAAGAAACAGTTATCAGGTTGTCGATCTGTTATCTTTCTGTGGAGGAGGGGTGGAGGGACGGAGGAAGGGAGGGAGGGAAGGAGGGAGAGAGGAACCCAAGCAAATTTTTCAAGTTTCCTGTAGCAGCAAGCTTCTCTTCACATCTGCCCTGATGCGTGCATGCCTGGGGTTTGTGGGAATATCTGCTCCCACAGGCTGATTGCTGAAGGACCTTTTCTCCATTCCTATTAAATATAGCAAAGGGCACGGTCCTAAACATCCGATTCACATAAGCCCAGCTTAGTAACTCTCCCCAAGGGAGGTCGGTTTGTACAGCTCTCGGGACAGCAAAAAGCCTGTGTGGGAGGGATGTAGCGTCTTTGAATCTGTGCCAGGACCATTGTCTGCTACTGGATTATAGCTCTAGGTGCCTCTTCTGGATCCCATTTCCCGGAGGGAAATGCCTTCAGGGGACTGGCTGACAAGGATGCCTGTGTGTCTTCTTACAGCATTCCTCAACTTTGTCCTCCAAACCAGGACCTGCTGCTATGCAGGGGAGAGAGAGAACCAACACGGGGCCCGACCACAGGACAGGTGAACGTTGGTGCTGCACCTATGCAAGGAGCCCAAAGAGAAACCACTACCACTACCGGAAACCATCAGAGAACTCGCCCACACTGCAGAAGGCTGTCCTGACTGCTTCTCATCACGGTTGGTCTGTGGACTTTGAGGTCACAGGCCTTCTAAACCTTACTTTGTAAACCATGATGTCAGGGCAGACTGCAGTTCATTGAACTCAGCAGAGCATGGGGGCAAGACCTGTGTTTTCAGAAGCAGACCGGGGTTAGACTCTAGCCCGCTGCTTTCTAGCTGTGCTCCTTTAGAAAAGCCCTCTTACCTGATCTCCATTTTCTGCATCTTTACAGTGCAGCTGATGCTCTGGAAAGAGCGGTTATTTTAATAGTGTTTGTCTCATGCACAGGGGTTAGATGGACAAGCAATCCGTAGTCCTTTTATTTAGATCCATACATTCTGGGGCCCAGAGAAAGAGTTCCCATATTCTTATCTACATAGCTGCAAGAAGGGTTCTAAAACAGAGATGGAAGCAAGAAAGGAATGTCTTGCTGATCTTGAATTTTTGATCCCCCTGCCTCAGCTCCCTGATACTGGAGTGACAGGTGTGTGCCTCCAGGTCAGGCTGACTTTCCTCTTCTTCTTAGAGCTGGGGGCTCCTTTCCACTCAGAGAGTCTTCGGATTCCACAGGCAGGAGGGCGGAAGTGCCTACCCAGAAGAAACCGTTAGGCCCAGATAATATCACAGCCACCAAGGTGACGTGCAGCTGCTCTCCTGCCCCACCCTGCACGGGGCCCCCCTGGGCTGAGAACAGATGATCCACAGAGCAAACACCATAGCCTCTTCATGCTCCTGGGGCCAAGGGCAAAGCGGGTGGTTGCCCCAGAGCCCCAGCAGGGCCCTTCTCCCAGGGGAGGAGCAGAACGGAACAGGAAAATCTGGAGTATGTGTGGGATGTATTCTCCCTTTATCCTTCCTCCCACCTCTGTAGAATATCACCAGAAACCAAGTGGAGACAGACAGTCTGCTAAACATCCAGCTCTTCTCACAGCCAAGGGGAAGAGAAAGTGGCTGTCTTAGTCCTCCTCTCTCCACTCTCCAGGGTCTAGCTGGCTCAGAAGGACCCACTTCCTCCACACTCAACCCGGGCTTCCCCTTTACGTACTCTAACAAATCTAAACCAGCCAAGCAAGGAATGGAGGCAAGACTATGGAATACCAGAGATGCTGCTTGAGCCAGGGAAGGGCAGGAGAGGAGGGCCCATGTATACAGGCAGCCCTCGTGCGTAGGTTGTCAAGAAAAACTCGATGAGTGACTATGTGGAAAGACGAACGAAGAGCAAAGTGGATTGGTAGAATCTGTGCGTGTAAAGAAAAGGCGGAGTTGTTCAGTGACTGCACCGGTACCTGCGCCCAGTCCTAGGGGAAAAATGAGGTCGTGAAAGGGAAGATCATCAAAAGTCGTAAACGGTAACCAGGTAGATCGATTACAAGCGGAAATGCAAGGGGCTCCAGTTAGTGACCTCTTTGTAAGCGGCCCTCCTGGGCGGCTGATCACTTAATGAACTAATTTCTTACATCTGAGGTAGGGTCTCTGTTATCGATTCTGTCACTGTAATAAAATGTCCTCACCCAAAGCAACAAAGGGGCTGTGGGGTTATCGGCTTACAATCCCAGGTTGCGGCTCATTATTTTAGGGAAATCAAGGCAGGTGCTTAAAATACCACATCCCCAGTCTAGACCAGAGAATAAACACATGATCTTTGCTTGCTCTGCTAGCCTTCTTCACTTTACACAGTTCAGGCCCAGCCAAGGGAATGGTGCTGCCCACAGGGGGTTGGGTCAATTAACAATCAAGACAGTCCCGCTACAGACATACCCACAGGCCAACCTGAGCCAAATTAATTCCTCCCTAAGACTCCTCCCAGCTGGTTTTAGGCTGTGTCAAGTTGACAGACTAGCCAGCGTAGCCTCTCTGTGTCCCAGGCTGGCTTCACCCTGTAACCTGCCTGTCTCAGTGCTGTGATCACAGGTGCGTACCACCACTCCTGGATTATTGATGGTCTACTTTTAATATTTAGAGCAAGAAGAAAATATTCCTGCCAGGTGGTGGTGGTGCACACCTTTAATCCTAGCACTTGGGAGGTAGAGGCAGGTGGATCTCTGTGAGTTCGAGGCCAGCCTGGTCTACAGAGTGAGTTCCAGGACAGGCAGGGCTACATAGAGAAACCCTGTCTTAATACAGACAAACAAAGAAACCCACTAACAACAAAAAAAAAAAAAAGAAGGAAGAAAGAAAGAAAATACTCTTTAGTGAGAAAATATTCTTTAGTGACTATAAATACTAACTAAAATACACACACAGTTGTCCCACAGTGAATGGTTCCAGGAGCACTGGTCCTACCTGCCACAGACGCCCAAATCTGTGGTACTCGGGTATTTTGTATAAGATTGCGTGATACTTGCATATAAGCGATGCACAGATTCCCGTATGCTTTAAATCACTTCTAGGTTATTTAATTCTTAAAATTTTACATGTATCTATTTGTTCTCTCTCTCTCTCTCTCTCTCTCTCTCTCTCTCTCTCTCTCTCTCTCTCTCTCTCTCGTGTGTGTGTGTGTGTGTGTGTGTGTGTGTGTGTGTGTGTGAGCACACATACTGCACAGCCCATATATGCTGGTCAGAGAAAACTTTTGAAAGCTGATTCTCTCCATCCACTACGTGGGTTCACGGGTTCCAACTCAGGTCATCAAGCTCGGTGACGAGCACCTTTACCCACTGAGCTGTCTTCCTGGCCTCAGATTACTTTCAATATCTATAATATTGAAATAAATAAAAGTGCTGCTTCAGTAGTTACGTTGCCTGGGCATAAGGAGAAAGGAAAAGTCTGTATGAGATCAATACAGATGCAGGTTTTTTTCCCCCTGGGTATTGACTGAATCCATGGATGCAGATTCATAGTTAGAGAGAGCTGACTGTCTATGTTTCATCCCTAAATCCTGGGAGTGTAATACAATAAGATAAACGGAACACCTGAAAGCCCCTGATTCCTTCTGATACGGAGAAGGATTGGGAGATTCATGAGAAGACTTTCAGCAGGCCCGTAGAGCCGTAGCTCTGTGGAGATCAGTAGATCAGCAATCATGTCAAGGAGGGTAGGAATCAGTTTCCTCACTGCAGTGGCCCACACCTCTAATCCTAGCACTCAGAGGCAGAGGCAGGCAGATCTCTGTGAGTTTGAGGCCAGACTGATCTACATAGCCAGTTCCAGGCCAGCCAGAGTTGCATAGAGAAATCCTGTCTTAACAAACAAACATGCAAAATTAGAGAGCTAGGATGGGCCCCGTGGTGGTGTACTGAGGGAGCGTACAGGTGGGAGCTCACATTTTCCAGACTCTCGAAATGGGCGTATTGATAAACGTGTGTATGTACACATGTGTGCTTCCTACTTTGATACACGGAGATAACAGAAGAGCAAGGAACCCCACAGACAGCCCACACCTTTGTTTCTGACCGTTCTGCACTAACAGAACTCTTTGGAGGAAATCAGTGGAGTCCTACACAGTAAGAGAAGCCCAGAACACTCTTATACCAAGAACTAAGGAGGTTCTCATTGGATCACGGGGAGACGCTAAGATGATACAGATGTTAGTTTGCTTGTGACAGTGAAGTAAGGCACTTTATAGAGAAGAAAGTTCACAAGTGCTATTATTGATCAAGTGACCAAACACCACCAGCGAGGGGACAGACCACATCCTGTGCTGCCTGATGAGACACAGAACACAGCATTGCTTCTGTGACATTTTGACCAAAAGGGACCATCCTGAGTCTAATCAGGAGGAAACATTGCACAAACCAATAGGAAGGTATTTCTCAAAATGGCTGGTCTACAATCTTACGAAGAGTCAATGTCAGTGTTAAGGAGAGACCCAAGAAGAGCTCTGATTGGAGGAGGCTGGAGACACTTGACAAGTGGTTTAACCATGTAGTTTTAAGTTGGCTCCTTTGAGTAGAAGCATGTTACAAAAATTGTGAAGAGGTTAATTAGAAAAGCTAAAAGGAATCTTGAGCAAAGGGTGTGTGAGAGTTCTTTGTACACGCTTTGCAATTTTCTCCAAGTTTAAAATCATTGAGCCGGGGAGATGGGTTAATGGTTAGGAGAGCACGTTGCTCTCAGTTTCCAGCACCCACATCAGGTGGTTCGTTATCTGTAACTCCAGCTTCATTCCAGGAGATCACACACCCTCTTCTGGCCTCTGTGGGTACCCACACCCTCATGGTGTGCACACACAAACACAGACACACAGACATGTATGTACAGGCTAGTTAGGAAGGAGCCTCAGTTGAGGAAATGCCTCCATGAGATCCATCTGTAAGGCATTTTCTCAATTAGTGATCAATGGGGGAGGGCCCAGCCCATTGTGGGTGGTTCCATCCCTGGGCTGGTGGTCCTGGGTTCTATAAGAAGGTAGGCTGAGGAAGCCAGTAAGCAACTCCCCTCCATGGCCTCTGCATCACCTCCTGCCTCAGGTTCCAGCTCTGCTTGAGTTCCTGTTCTGACTTCCTCCAATGAAGTGTAAGCCAACTAAACCCTTTCCTCTCCAACTTGCTTTTTGGCCATGGAGTTTTGATGAAGCAATAGAAACCCTAACTAAGACAACACACAACTTTAAAAATTATTTTGAACTAAACAAATTAAGAAAAACAGCAGTGGGTAGGGGATTCTAGACTGAATCCAGTTCTGGCATTTCATGTCCCAACACTAGGGCCTGGTGATACTGGCCCAGAGACAGACAGTGGACACAGAGGGAGTTCAGTCTTCAGGGATAACCTGGGATAAGATGGGAAAGATAGGATTATTCAAACACACCTTTGCAAGTCTTCGTGTTGCTTCCATGGATTGAGTTAATACTTTTCCCCCATGGAGGCTGCCTCTGAACTCACTGTGTAGCCAAAGATGACCTTGAACTCCTGATCTTCAAGTCTCCTCCTTTAGAGTGCTGGGATTGTAGTCTGGACCACTCTACCTGGTTTATGTGGCCCTGGGGACTGTATTTTTATAATTTTGGAGAAGGGATTTCACTGAATGGAGGAGAGTCTGACCACCCAGATGGAGGCTGCTGGCGGGTCCAGTGCTCTGAGGGAGGGCTGCCCGGACAGCAGCTGAAGGTAAGGCCATCAGGGAACACAAAGGGCTTAGAGCAGCCTAGCCAGCACGCTGGCCTAATCAACAGGCTAAAGAACAGTGCAGTAAGAAAACAGAACAAAACAAAGCAAAATACACACACACACACACACACACACACACACACACAAAAAAAAAAAAAAAAAACCACCAAAAAACAAAACAAAACAAAAAAACCCAAAGGCAATCTGAAGGTCCCAGCCGATGTTCCCTTCCCCTTCTGAGGTGTGATTTTAGGATTAGGAATAGAATTTGGCCAACTAAACAAATCGACTCAAGATTGACCAAGGTCATTCAGGTCATTTGTGCACCAGCTTCAATTGTGGCCACCAGTGGCGATGACCCAAGGAGATTTGAAAAACTATCTGTGCCTGGCTGGCCCCTACTCCATTTGGGTAGGGGGCGGGGCCTGGTGCTAGTGTGCTCATTTGTATAAGTCTACTAAAGCCTTCATCCTCAACCTGTTGGTTTCTCTGTCTGTTCTGTGGTGGTCTCTCTGTCCACCCATCTGTTCTGATGGGAACCAGGCATGTTCCTGTGTCCTCGTTTCTACCAGTCAGTCCTGAAATTCCAGCTCTGAGATCCCGCCCCCTCCACGGTGACCCTCTCCCTCTGTCATAGGCACCGCCATCTTGTCTCTGCATGAAGTAAGCTTGTCTTGGCTAAACTGCACGTCTCCCAACTCTTCTCCTCAACTCCGACATTGTGTCCATCTCCCTCATGTGTCTTGCACTCTTTCTGAAACAGGAGCCTGGCTCCCAGGGATCCCCAGGATCCCTTGAACTTTTTGCATGACTCATGTGTCCCCTTTCATGACATGACCGTAGTTATACCTCTAGCTCCTTTCTCGAGAGAATGCCTGGTCTTAGCCCTTGGAAAGCAGAGGCAGGAGGGTTGTTGATTCAAGGTCAGTCTGGGCTACATAACAAGACTCTGTCTCAAAAAACAAACAGGCAAACAGCAGACCAGCAACAAAACCCCCAAGACCCCTCAGTATTACTTGATATTGTCCTCTGAATTGCTTTAGGGCCTCCAAAAAGTTCTTTCTGTCCCTGCAATTCCTCCTCATCTTTCAGTTCCCAGTTGAGGCTTCCTCTAAGAAGACTTTTTTTTTCCGGTATATTACATTTATAAAAAAAAAATTTATTCATTTTACATACCAAAGATCCTCCTCTTCCCTTCTTCTGCCTTCCCAGCCTCCCCCTCCCAACCCAATTCCCTTTCCCTCTTACAAGAAGGTAAGGCCTCCCATAGGGAGGTACATTAAGAAGACCTTCTTAGTGCCACCTCCTTCCTGGCCCAACCTTGTTGCTAAGAAGACTTTGTAACTGCGTATTTACCTTTTCCATGCTCCACCAAAAGTTCAAGACTAACAAGCACATTTCATTCGCTTGGGTTTTAGGATCAGTGCTGACTTCAGGATTGATGGATGAGCTAAGGACTGAATGGACACTAGCTCCATGCAAAAAGACAGCGCCTTTATTTTCTAATCTAGGTTTGTTTTTTTTGTTTTGTTTTTTTTTTTTTTTTTGAAACAGGGTTTCTCTGTGTAGCTTTGGACTTGCTCTGTAGATCAGGCTGGCCTCAAACTCACAGAGATTCACCTGCCTCTGCCCGAGTGCTGGGATTAAAGGTGTGCACCACCACTGCCCGGCCCCCAATCTGGTTCTTTCCTGTCACCATAAAAATGGACTCGTGATAACAGTGTTGTATCAGAGAGTACATAATAACACAGTGGTCTAGGGTCACCTCGGACACCAGCATTATGGCCCAACTGTGACTTAGACTAAGAGACTTCATTATTTTGTCTCTCAGATCCATCTATAAAATGGGCGTAAGGGAACTCACTGCACTGAGTTGTAAGGAATGCTTAGACTAGTCCTGGCACATGGGTGTGGTAAGTACACTCCTCAGTAGCAACAGGAACAGAAAAGATTAAAACCAGCCCAGGGCCAGGTAGCACAGGCGCTTCATTCACAACATGATTCCTAGGTCACCCATCAGTTCCAAGCCAACCATCCCCTTGTGATTTCCACTTGCTTTTTACAAGCCTCTGTGCTTGGCCATAGTCTGACCTCAAAAGAAAGCCTTTGCCAGGCTTACTCTTCCTTCTTTGTAGTGTGTATAGTGGTTCTTTAATATTCTGTATTCAGAAGCAGATCTTTACTCATGCTTACACATGCCAGAACAGGAAGAGGAGGAGAAGAGAAGGAAGAGGAAGAAGGAGGAGGAGGAGAAGGAAGGAGAAGAAGAAGAAGAAGAAGAAGAATAGAAAGAAATAATGCCAGAGTTTGGAATAAATTTTGCTATATTGAATAGCTATCATTTTGGAAACCACTTTTAGGTTCCCCAGAACTAAATAGCACACAAATAAATAGCTGTAGCTCACTCCCAGTGTGAGCAGGATCAGCTCTCTTTCTTAACGTTTTCCACATGTCAATACTTCACTGGCTCTTCTCTTTCCATTGTATAAACTGACAATTCTTGGTGCTGAAGTTTTTCTGCATGATTTTGAGGATATGTCACAATAATGTTGTCTAAACTCAGGTATCCTCATTTACCTCCCAGCTTCCGGATCTGACTATGACTTAAGACTTTCCTCACCTTGTGTATCCTACACTGCAGGTGCCATGAGGCAAGCTGGTGGGCCCTAACTTATAAGACTGTCACCCCATCTGAGAAAGCAATAACAGAAATGGAAATCAAATACTATACTACATATTCTGAGGCAGCGGACAGTTGGATGATACAAGGTCCTTAGGAAGACTGTGTTGACAGTGGTGAACTGGGCCGGGGAACCCCAGGGGCAAGAGAAAGAGGAAGTGGACCAAGATGCGGCTGATGGGGTGGAAAATGGGGGCTCATGACGTGGGGGACAGACTCCAGGTGAAAGGGCCTTGTGAGCCCTGAGGAGCAAGGGGCGGGGAGTGAATGAATGTTCCTCAGGGGCCAGCTGCAGGTGCACTCAGGCCAGTGGTGTGTATTCCAGCAGGGTGCACATCAGCTTTTGAGCCGGGGTGAGTCTGGGATTCATTTCCTCCTGGGAAAGTCAGCAACACACAGAGTATTGATCTGATGGTATTTTACCACTGGTGTTTTCCCTGTGAAAACAGGTGGAGTGTGTGTGTGTGGTCTGGTTTCTACTTTGTTTCTTTTTCCTCCACTCACTCAGGGAAAGACTTTTAAGTGGCAGCAAGGAGTGAATGAAGCAGAAAGGGTGAGCGAAGGGAAGCCAGGGGCACATCCCGTGCATGCCGGTGCATGCTGGTGCATGCCAGTGCATGCCATGCCAGGCAGGCAAAGGTGCTCTGGGGAAGACCGGAGGCTCAGTTTACCGCTAGGTTCTTTGAGAGGGTGAAATTATTCAACCAGTCTGATTCCTTGATTTGATGAGAACTCTCATCAGTCACCTAGGGAGGTGTAAGGAACTCCTAAAGTCAAAACCCACCATGAGCCGGGCGGTGGTGGTGCACACCTTTAATCCCAGCGCTCAGGAGGCAAAGACAGGCAGATCTCTGTGAGTTCGAGGCCAGCTTGGTCTACAGAGTGAGTGAGTTCCAGGACAGCCAGGGCTACACGAAGAGAAACCCTGCCTTGAAAACAAACAAACAAACATAAGGACGACAATGACATGGGTTAAGCACTAAATCTGACCCCACACAGAAGGGCCGGTTAGGCAGGCAGGAAGGACTGACACAGGCCCCCCCGACAGAAGTCACCCAGGGAGATGAACGGTCTCTCCAGAGGAAAGGAGAATAGTGTGGGTGGCAGTGGCTGGGGAGTGAGGTGGGTGAGGGGACAGGGAGGAATTTGCATCTCCTGGCTCAGTCAGATCTGAAGCTCACATCCTGTTTCTCTGTAGGTTGGGCGCATTGGGCGCCAAGGGCCTCCTCTGACCATGGCCAGCCTCAGGAAATGAGTGTCAACAGCCTTGCAGATGGGAACCAAACTTCTGGGTGACTACCCATGAAAAGGCAAGTCCCGCCCCACCAGCTCCCTGCCCTCCCTCTACTCGGATTCTAAGACTCCAGGCCTCACCCCTCCTCCCTAGAGACTATCAACAGGAAGTTAAGTCAGCTGGAACACTCTGTTCCCTTGACATTTTTTGTTTTAAATCTGCAGCTGTGTTAAGGCTTCACGAATCTTCGCTGGCTCTGCATCTTGGGTCCATCTTTTCATCTGTCTGGTGCGTTTCCTCCCACATCCATGCACAAAAGAGTGAAAACATGGAGAAAACTTTGGCACCAAGAATGGAGGCTATACAAAGGGATGGACGCATGCAAATGTGAGGACGGTTTGCAAGGAGGGAGGGGGATGGTAAGAAAATACTAGGGGGTGAACTCTTGGCTGTTGATGAGCTAAAGATGTTGGTCCTGCTTAGGGATCGTTACTGAGGAGAGACCATCCAGGCTGAAGAGGAACCCTAAATAAACTCTCTCTTCACTCCTCATGGTGCTCACCCCTTATCAGTCACGTGTGGGTGTGTCTTCTCTCCTTGATATCCTAACCTGCCAACTCAGCATACGTTGTATTCACTCCTACGATCAGAAAGCAGTTGGCATTGGAGTGAATGAAGCTTCTCCATCTCAATCCAGCTTGTCCGGTAATGAATACAATAAACAAAACCAGAACAAAGCAAGCTGCCGTTCCCAAATGCAGCTTGGTCCTGTCGGAGGTTTCTTCATTTCCGGTAGCCCCCATGCACTTCAGTCTTATTACTTGTTGGTGTTTCTGTCTTCTGGGGGATGGCTCTGATGTTCTTCAGAGTGAAGACCCCATTCAGCTAAGGCAGCCATTCCTTCTGCTGCCTGTCACTCAAGTCTAGAGAGAAAATACCTCAGGAGTTAGACTAAACCTCTATGCCATCAGCGCTCTAGGAAAGGGATTAGTCTCTTCCCAAGGTCTCCCTCAACAGGCCCAAGAAGAACGTCCTCCATTCATTGTAGTGCTGTTCCATTAGTGCACGTGTACAAAGCCTCAGTGTTGGCTCTAAAGGTCACCCAGGAAAGGGGCTTATCCTTGGTTACACAGGTTAGATACGTTCCCTGTGGAAAGCCTTAATGACCACTGTTCCTTCACACCCAAGTGTGAGAGAACACAGTTCATAAGATAAATTTGTCCTATATATCTCCATAAACCACACTCAGAAATCCCGGTGATGCTACAAAACCCAGATGCTAATCTTTTTTTTTTTTTTTTGGCTTTTCGAGACAGGGTTTCTCTGCGTAGCTTTGCGCCTTTCCTAGAACTCACTTGGTAGTCCAGGCTGGCCTCGAACTCACAGAGATCCGCCTGGCTCTGCCTCCCAGTGCTGGGATTAAAGGCGTGCGCCACCACCGCCCGGCAGATGCTAATCTTTTATTGACAGCTGATCATCCTGCTCTTGCTTCCTGCCTGCCAACCCTTCCTTCCGTCTTCCCTTCCTTCCCTCCCTCCCTCTTTTCTTCTCTCTTTCCTTCCTCCCCCACTTTTCCTTCTTGATTCTGAAGATTAAAACCAGAGCATCACACATGCTATGTAAACACTACCCGTGAGCTTCATCCTCAGTCGGGCCGTCATTTCTAAAGCCAGACTAGCGCCTGCCAAATTTGATATTTCAATAAATATTCCAAACTATATCTATATATTCAAACCAAATGTGTGTGTGTGTGTGTGTGTGTGTGTGTGTGTGTGTGTGTTGGGTTTTGTTTTATTTCTTAAGACAGAGTCCCACTAAGTTGCCTAACATGTCCTTGAACTTACGATCTTCCTGTCTCAGCATCCTCAATGCTGGAATTCATAAGCATTCATTTTTACTCTGTATTTTATTTTTAATTATATGTATTTATTTTAGTGTGTGTGTGTGTGTGTGTGTGTGTGTGTGTGTGTGTGTGCATGAGCATGCATGTGCCATAGCACAAGGGTGGGGCCAGAGGGTAACTTGAGGAAGTCAGTTCTCTCCTTCTACCATATGAGACCCAGGAATGGAGCTCAGGTTGGCAGGCTTCATGGTAGCATCTTTACCCACTGAGCCACCTTGCTGGCCCCTGAGCCCTATATTTTAAAAAGTAAAGCCTGCAGTTAACATCATACTGACCAGTGCAAACCCGATACTTTTCTCGAGAAGATCTGCAGCAGGGTAAGCGGGCTCGCTCTTGCCACTTAAGTTCAGTGAGGCACAAGGAGTTCTAGTCAGAACAGTGGGCAAAAAGAAGATATAACTAACATACGCACTAAAAAGGAAGAAGAAGCCTTTGCTTTCAGATGACATGGTTTTATATGTATATAACCCTGAAGATTCCACAAGAAAACACAGCTAGAGCTGGTGGCGAACGCCTTTAATCCCAGCACCTGGGAAGCAGAGGCAGGGAGATCTCTGTGAGTTTGAGGCCAGCCTGGTCTACAAAGTGAGTTCCAGGACAAGCTCTAAAGCTACAGAGAAACACTGTCTTAAAAAACCAAAAAAAGAAAAAGAAAAAAGAAAACACTGCTAGAAATAATAAATCCAGGGAAGTTGCAGGACAGAAAATTAACATAAAACTTTGTGCTTCTGCACAAATGAGCAACCCAAGAAGGAAGGCAAGAAACAGTGTCATTTAAAATGGCCTAAAAAAGAGTGAAATGTACAGGGAAGAGTCAGCTTAACAAGGAGGTAAAGCTCCACGCACAGAAAACCACAAAACATTGAAAGAATTAAAGAAGGCTAAATAAATAGAAAGACATTGTGTGTTCATGGATCAGAAAATGCAATATTAATAAAACAACCATTCTTCCCAAAGCTACCCAGGCATTCAATGTCATTCCTGTCAAGGCTGCAATAGTACTTTTTGAAAAACAACAACAAAACCCCACCAGAGATATTTGCAAAATACACATGGACCCTCAAGGGACTCCACATTACCAAAAATCTTGGAAGTGGCAGGCCTCAGATTTCCTGAATTCAAAACATATGACAAAGCTACAGTAATCAAAACAAAGTGAATCCTGGCATCAAAACAGACAGGCAGACCAAGAGAACAGAAGAGACCTCAGAAATAGACCCTCATGTCCATGTCAAAGGATCTTCAACAATGGAGCTGGCATCACGTGTGGAGAAAGGGTCAGCCCTGACACATGACAATGGAAACATTGTCCATCCATATACTCAAGAAGAAGGTGGACCCTTATCCACTATATATAAAAATTAATTCCAAGTGAATTAAAGGCTTGGCCTTGTGACACAGACCTGCAACTTCAGCTACTCAGGAGACACAGGCAGGAGGATGACATGTTTAAGGCTAGCCTGGACTACAGAGTGAATTCATGGGTAGCCTGGAAAACCCTATGTCAGAATGAAAAGTAAAAATGAGCTGGGTATCTAGCTCAGTGGCAGGGCAATTGAGGCCCTGGGTTCAATCACCAGTACAAATAAATAAATAAATAGATAAACAATCAAGCAAACAAACAAACAAATAAATAAAAGACCTAAAACCAAGACCTACTGTGAAAATGCACGGCATGGATTTGGCCATGGTTCCTTGGATATGACACCAAAAGCACACAAAACAGTGGCCAAGATAGACTCAGGGACTTCACAGACCTGAAGAGTCTGGACACTAAAGGGAACAACATGGCGAAAGTCAAGCTATGCCACTGAAAATAATCATGCATCTGATAAAAAGTTTAATATAAAAAATATACAAAAATAGCTGGGCAGTGGTGGCATACACCTTTGATACCAGCACTTGGGAGACAGAGGCAGGTGGATCTCTGTGAGTTCAAGGCCAGTCTAATCTAACAGAGTGAACTCCAGGACAGCCAGGACTACACAGAGAAACCCTGTCTCGAAAAACCAAATATGTGTGTGTGTGTGTGTGTGTGTGTGTGTGTGTGTGTGTGTGTGTGTGTGTATGAGAATATATAAAAACATGCAAAAGGAAGAGAACTCTCTTACAATTGAACAAACAATACATTAACAACAACAAAACCCACCAACTCCGTTTAAAACCAGCTGAAGGACCTGAGTGTGCATTTCCCTAAAGAGTGTATGCAAGTGTAAGAAAGGATGTTTGATGCCACTAGTCACTAGAAAAACAGCAGAATCACAGTGAACAATGACCTCACACCCATTTAAGACAGTGACTACTGAAGACCACAACTCAAAACACAAAGAAGAAGCGTAGCTGTTGGGAGCACAGCATGAAGGTCCTGTGCCCAGAGACTCCAGAAAACCAGGAATGTTAAGTACACCACAGGATTATCTTCTCAAAGGAACAGACTTTCCCCCAAATTCTATTGTGTTTAAATATGCTGACAATAACGCCCCTAGCATCAGACTCCCTGAGATTTGATCCAGGTTGACGAAGTCAATCTAAACCGAGTTTTTTCATTCTTACCTCTTCACAACTCATTTCCCTGCCTGCCTACACCTGCAGGGACCCCCCCCCCCCCCAATTAGTAAGGGTGTGGCGAAATCAGAACCCCTGTGCACTGCCGTCCAGAAAGCTTGGAATTGGAGGTGATTAGCAGCCTGGTGATCTACATTATCTGTTGGGCTAAGCCATATCAAGCTCCTCCAACCGGGACTTGCGGGGGCTAATAACCCAAATGACCTCTACACTATCTGTATGACTGAGATCACAGCAGATCCTCCCTTGGGTCTTTAAGTTCATATAGGCAGCCTATTTCTAGAACCCATCTTCTTGGAAGAAATGGCATGTACCCTGAGTTAAGTTTCGGTGTAATTATGCTTCCTTGTGCATGGTGTATTACACCAGGAAACTTTTTTTTCCAAATTCTATTGTGTTTAAATATGCTGACAATAACACCTCCCTGACATCAGACTCCTGTAGTCAGACTTTCTCATCAGACTTTCTTGGACCACCAGCCCCTAAACAATGATATGGAGACATTGTTAATTATGGAAGCTTGGCCTTTAGCTTAGGCTTGTTCTCAACTAGCTTTTATAACTTAAATTAACCTGTTTCTATTAATCTATATTCTGCCATATGGTTCTTTACCTTTCCTCCATAATGTATGTCCGACTTCCTCAGTGTCTCGCTGGCATCTCTCGCATGCCTCAGATTCTTCTCCAGTTCCTCTCTCTCCCCAGAAGTCCTGCGTATTCTCTCCTGCCTAACTGTTGGCCATTCAGCTCTTCATTAATCCAATCAGAGGGCCCCTTTCACACAGTGTGATCAAATATCCTACAACAGACTCCCTGAGGTTTGGTTCAGCTTGACGAAGTCAATCTGATCTAAGCCTCCATTCTCGCCTCTTCATGGTTCATTTCCCTGCTTGCCTACACCTTTAGGGACCTCCCTCCTCCCCGCCCCCACTCAGACAGGGTGTGGAGAAATGGAATCCTGTGCTTTGCCAGTGGAAATGGAAAATGATGCAGTCCTTGGGAAAAACAGTATGGAAGTTCCCCAAAAATATAAGACAAAGATAGAGAATGTAGCTCCATGGTAGAGCACTTGTCTAGTATGCAGAAAGTTGTGGGTTCAATTCCCACCACTGCAAAAAGAAATTTAAAATTATACTGTCATGTGATCCAGCAGTCCAACCATGGTATGTATTCAACAGTATTGAAAGCAAGATCTAAAAAAAAAAAAAAAAAATGCAACCTTACTTGTTATAGCATTGTGTACCATAGCCAATATCTGGCAGCTGCTAAGACATCCACAGACAGATCTATGAGGGAACATCAAATAGCTTCAGAGTAACAGAAAATCTTGTTGGATCTATCTTGATGAATCTTAAGGACATTACAAAGTCAAAAAAGAACACATAACTTCAGTTATATATTTAGAGTACTCAGAACTGTAGAAGCATGAAGAAGAGCGGGAGTCACCAGTGCTGGGCAAGGGAAGCTTTTGTTTAGTTTGTCTTAGCATTTATTTATTTTTATAAATAAATGTGTGTTTGCGTGAGTACCTACATGTATGCATGTGCAGCATGTGTGTGCCTGGTGCGAGAGGAAGCCAGAAGAGGGTGCTGTGGACCTAAGGCCCTGTTCAGGGCACCATCTGTGGGAGGCCAGCTCCCACCTTTTAAAGGTTCCTATGAGGAGGAGGGAGGAATAAGACATTTTAGGTAGACTGATAGGCCTAGCTGATGAGAGGAAAGAAAGAAACACAGGATAGCTTCAGGAAGACCCAATGGCCCAGGAGTTTATTCAAACGGGCTTTTTATAACAATACTACAGGGCGAGGCAAAAGACCTCCTCCTTGCTAGATACAGCCAAGTGTGGACCCTTCCAAACACCTGATACCCAGGCCCGTGGCCCAATCATCTTTGTATGCAGCCCTGCTGTAAAGCAAGCTCAGATCTTACAAGGAAACCTTTGTGGGCTCCCATACGGATGCCTTCTGGGTGCTGGGAACTGAACCTGGGTCCTCTCAAGAGCAACAAGTGCTCTTAACTGTTGAGCCATCTCTCCAGCCCAAAGGGGTGTTCCCCCCATCCAATAGTACCGAGTATCTGTTTAGCAAACAGATGAACTTGATAAACTTCCATCATTGGGTTTTGAGACAGGGTCTCACTGTTTGCCCAGGCTGGACTCAAACTCCTAAGCTCAAGAGAAGTTTCTGCCTCCATCTCCCAAATAGCTGAGACTACAGGTCTGTTCACTGTGCTTGACTTGAGGGCTATCACACAACATCTTAATCTAGTTGATATTACTTCTCTAGACACTTAAAACTGGTTACGGTGAATTTTATGCTATGGGCTTTTAAAAAAGCCCAAACTCACAGGAGTGAAAAAAAAAAAGTGTTAAACTGAATTCTTGAATATGCCTGACCACAAACTGCCACCATCAATGTCAGTATTCTGTGCAGGCATATGACTCACTGGGTAAAAATTTCTAAGGAAACAGGTATGACATTGATAAAAAGAACCATTATAATGCCAAGCCGTAAGCTATGGTCTACCTCAGGAAGGTGCGTATTTTCCAGGACTGAAGACCACTGGCTGGAGAGATGAAGGCAACTTCAGACCATCATCCACGGGCTGTCAGAGTCAGGCGAGATGTGATCCAGGCAAATGACTTGACTTTAGAGGGGGGTGCTAACGTGGGGGTTCTGAGATGTACCCCTGGGCTGAGCTGAGCAGTGGTAAGGGGAGAGGCAGAACGCCCTGGCCTGGGCTTTGCACGCTGCCTCAATCTTTGGTTAGGCATTGGGACTAGCTGCTGAAGCCACAGCAGACACAACTGAATCCACATGTTCTCTTTGCCAGCCACCTCTGAATAACAACGATTGGTGTACCAACCGACGACGAAATGCATGATTAAGAGAGACAATGCTAGTAACGGTGGAATCCACACCCAGTGCTCCACGCACCCAAGCTCAGCTTCTGAGGAATGGGAGGAGTTCTTCCCGAGGCTTTCGGTCTTCCCAGAACTCCCAGCATGGTGCTGGTCACAGTTTTGCTGTTCATTTTCTGTACCCACCCCCAATCCACTCTCACCCCTGCGTGAAGCATGTGTGTGTGGTATTTCAGTCATTACCCCACCCTGCAAGCTGCAAGACTTCTGTGATGGCTACCACAATCTGTTTGGTGAAGCCTCTTGAAGGTGTGGTCTTCTACTATGGATTTCTATAATCCCGGGAAATGTGCTTGTCCAAAGACTGGCTTGTTAGGGAAATGACCCATATGGATAGCCGTTGAGGTTGTTGTGATGGTCACACAGGAAAGTCACAATACTATCTCATCATGATCCTTGTAGATGGAATTTTCTTTGGGCCGCCAGCTCACAAATAACAACAAGGAGACTTCTTATTAATTATGAAAGCTCAGCCTTAGCTTAGGCTTGTCCCACTAGCTCTTATAACTTAAATTAACCCATTTATTTTAATCTACATTCTGTCACATGGCTCTGTCATTACCTCATGTCTCCATACTGCCCATGCTGCTTCCTCCGCATCTGGCTGGTGACTCCACCTTTCTTCTTCCCAAAGTCTTCTCTGTCCCCGGAAGTCCCACCTAACCTCTCCCTGCCTAGCTATTGGCCATTCAGCTCTTTATTAAACCAACCAGAAGGCACCTTGGCAAAGACACATCTTCACAGTGTAAACAAATATTCCACCACAGATCCTCATCAAATATATTATCCTTCAGGACATCTGAGATGGTCTCCTGGCAGCTTGTGGTGAGGAACTGCATGGTGGTGTCCACCCTCACAGTGCCTGTGCCGTGGGGTCCTCAAGCCATTGCAGGGTGGATGAATGGGAGGCTGCCAGGTTACAAAGGTTCAGTTATCCTCCTGACTGGGGCAGGGACTTCTCAGCAACACTAGCAGGGGAGGGGGGGGGGTACAGGAATGGGATGCGGTGGGAATCCTCCCAGACCTTGGTTCTTCCCCCTATTGCCGTGGTTCCCATCTTCCTAACGCTGTGACCCTTTAATATAGTTCCTCATGTTGTGCTGACCCCGAGCCATAAACTTGTTTTTCTTACTACCTCATAACTGAAATTTTGCTACTGTTATAAATCGTAATGTAGATATTTTTTTTGGAGAGAGAGGTTTACCAAAGGAGTCTCGACCCACAGGTTGAGAATCGCTGCTCTAGGGGAACACACTGATCCACCTGGCTCCCCAGGCCTTCTCTGTAGGTACCAGGTGCTTCTTCAGGCACTGTGACACATGGCCAAGTCACTTGCTCTCAGCCCACCCAGGATGTGCTCTGAGTCAGGAGGAGCCACCAGCTCTGAATTTTTCAGGAGACCTAAGTCAGAGTGAAATTTAGGTTATATATGTGTATGTTATGTGAATAAAATATGTATTATGTATTCACTTATTTATTTTGAGGTAAGATCTCACTATATAACCCTGGTTGGTCGGGAACTGGCTATGTAGACCAGACTGGCCTCTAACTCAAAGGGATTTAGCTGCCTCTGCCTCTCAAGTGCTGGGATTAAAAGCCTGAGTCACCATACCTGGCCCTTAACGTAATATTTTCAAGATTTACAAAAAACCTTTCTTTGTTTCTTTCCTCTTTTCTCTTTCTTTCTTTTGCTTTGAGGCGGAGTCCCATCTAGTCCAGGCTCCAGGCTGGCCTGGAACTCTTTTGGTTGTTGAGACAAGCCTTGAACTCCTGACTCTCTCACTGTCACCTCTCAAGTGCTGAGATTACAGGCGTGTGGCATCATGCCCTGATAACCTTTCGGAGTTTCTGACTCAGCAAGCTCAAGTCTCTTGCTATAAAACGCTATCTGGGATATTCCAGGAATCAGACAAGTTCCAGTTCTATCCCAATTCTGTTCTTCATTTATTCCTTTGAAAGATACACTGGTCTTGTTTACCCAGCTGTTTGCCCCAGGAGCAATGAAAGAATCCATCCTTTTTCCCCCCATTTTATTTTTTCTGAAAACATCAACAGCAAAGCCCTAACCGTCACCAAACACAGCAAGCAGGGTACAGTCACCATGTACTGAATAATGAGCATGCTGCCTGCTAAAAACAACTGGCTTGTTTTCTTGGCCCTCCTCCTGGAGCACAAGGGTCCGGCAGAGAGGACCTCATGGGGTGGGAGGAAGAGTTCAATTAATGCTACATACAACCATCTTACTAGAAGACATGGGTCTTAATTCCAGATGATATTTTCACCGTTGTGGGTTTGGGGGCCTGTCTTAGTTAGGGTTTCTATTGCTCTGAAGAGACACCATGTCCACAGCAACTCTTATAAAGGAAAAACATTTAATTGGGGTGACTTACATTTTCAGAAGCTCAGTCCGTTATCATTGTGGTAGGACACGGCAGCCTGGAGACAGACATGGTGCTGACTACATCTTGATATACAGGCAGTAGGAAGTGGTCTGAGTGTCACACTGAGTGAAGCTTGAGCAAAAGAGATCTCAAAGCCCGTTCCCACGGTGACATACTTCCTCCAACAAGGCCATACCTCCTAAATAGTGCCACTCCTCTGGGGGGATCTTTTCTTTCAAACCACCACAGGACCAATCATGCAAACTCTTTTATCATCTGTCCCTGTTTGAGAATCTGAGGTGAGGTGCCTGCAAGCTGTTGCTAGGATTAGGTAAGATCGTGTCCAGAGAGCTACCTAATGAATAGGGACTAAGGCAGAGGAGGGAAGGAATCCTTTTCCAAATTGCTTCTTTTAATTCTTCTATCTGCCCCCCTTTCTTTTCTTCTCACCTCTTGCTGGCACAAGGGACCCAGGGTGCTGTTGCTGTGGTCAGGATCCCATCCAAGCTCCCCCTCGGGTGCTCTATAGCTGCCTGAGTGGTGTCGCGCTGGGGAGGATTCTCAGAAAGGACGACTCTGGGGTTAACAGAAGGCTCCAATCAGATTCTGTGCAGTCTGTGAAGCTGACTGCAGAAACGGCTTCCTAACAGGATGCAATGGTGAGAGAGGAGAGCTAAGCCTAGTGCTCCAGACCAGCGACAAGGAATGGGGTCTGATTGGGGTGTGTGAAGGGGCCTGGTCTGCATCTAGCCCTGCATCCAGGGGAAGGGCCACTTTCTGGGGCTTTTTGTAAGGGACAGATTTATATTCTAGGAAGATGGCTCTGACAGCACAGTCAGGGGCAGCACATTTGTGGACAGGAGAACCGGTCAGGAGCATGAGGTTGAGACCCAAAGGCTGAAACTGGGGAGGAAGAAAGAGATTTAAAAGACATTTGAGTTGACGTGTCAAGCTAGGATGGGGCAAGGGAGCAGAAGTGGCCGGAATAACAAGATTTCAGAACAAAGCTGTCAGATTTCTTAAATGCAGGCACAGGAAATCCAGTGAACACAGAATACCAAATTATGGATAATTTTCTGTATAAATATGTCCTGTGCAATATTAATCTGAAGTTCTAAATGAATGAAGTGTCCTGTATTTTTTTCAGAGAGCTTTATTTCAGACTCATCTTAAATATAGAGCCAACCTGTTGTCTTACTTCTTTTTATTTCTTTGTTTATTTTAAAGTTTCATTTCTTTGAGTCTTTTGATACAAAATCTTATGATGTAGCCCAGACTGTCTGTGAACTCATGATCCTCCTGCCTCAGCTTGCCTAGTACAGGGATTACAGGCCAGCTTCACGTGTTAGCCACATCCAGTGTCAATGGCCACTGTGTATTGAATTCTCCAGTAAATGGTCCTGCTGGGAAGGAACAAAATGCTTGTGAGCTAGAAGGAGTACTTGATTTCTCACTTTCATCTGGGGCATGAGCAGAGCTAGGAGTGTTTCTCAGGCATCATCTTTGTTTCCATGTCATGGGCTTGCACCATCATTTACTGAGTATGTTGAGCATGTGCTTGCATGTGCATCTGGAGGCCAGAGGCCAGGCTCAAGTGTGAGTCCTTGGGAGCTGCCTACTGTTTTCTCAGACAAAGTCTCTCTCTCTCTGGTATAGGTGGAGTTTTTTTGTTGGGACCTCCAGCCAGCTCCCAAATAACTACACTGAGACTTAATATTAATTATAAATGCTCAGCTGCTAGCTTAGGCTTGTTACTAACTAGTTCTTATAACTTAAATTGACCCACATGGCAGTGCCTCTGTCACATGGCAGTACCTCCTTCAGCATGGCACATTCGTTTTTCTTCTCTCTGAATCTCCTCCCGATTCCCATGACTCTGCCCTTCTTCTTCCCAGCATTCTCTTAGTCTGGTTTTCCTGCCTAACCTTATTCTGCCTAGCTATAGGCCAGTCAGCTTCTTTATTAAGCTAATCACAGTGACATATATTCACACAGTAAAAGGAATATTCTATACACATGGGACCCAGGGCTGGCTGACTGGATTAGGCTCCCAGGCCAGAGGGATCCAGGGATCTACTTGTCTCTATCTCCCCCATACTGGATTTACAAAGGTACTCCACCATGCTCAGCTTTTAATCTAGATGCTGGAGATCAAACTTGGTCCTCCTTCTTGCAAGGCAAACACTTTACTCTCCAAGCTATCTCACCAGCCCATGGTTTTTAAATTTTAGTATTGTTCTAAGTAACAATCAGGAAATCACCAGTTCTGGGGATTGGTTATTTTTTTCTATGCCCATTATACTAAAGAAACAACCATAGTATGAGTTTTTAAGTCCCCCTGATACCGAAACCTTACATGCACACTTTAGGAAATATCAGGAGAATAGGCAGGCAGGTCTGCCTGGCTGGTCTGACTCAAGGAAGGTCTACCAGCCACTGTCTGAGTGAAAGGGAATTGCCCCAGTGTGTTTACAGACACTGGACTAGACTGGATTAGCCTGGTACGAGAGGGAAATCTAGGATTCTATTAAGGACCCATGAGTGGGAACCGTCACTCAGCTCCCAGACATCCAGCAGGTGGGAGAGGATTAGGATTGTCTATGTGGATGGGCCTCACAGCCCAAGAGAACTGAGAACTGGTAAGAGCCGAGGAGGTGGCTGGAGAGTGTTGAGGGGTTCAAGTCCCCGGACAGATACCACCTCCCTCCAAGCGATTTAAGCTGATATTCAAGAACGCTTGCTGGCCCTGGGGTTGGGACACGACCTGTAGTCAGGCTCCTTGCACAGTGTTTAATTGTTGCTAGTTCATTCAGACAGCGTCTCCTGATACTTGGTAGGGGTTCAGGTTGATGTCAGCCCTGGGTTATCCAGCAGAGAGGTTTCCCAGGTTTCTCACTGCTGACTGGAGCCACCAGAACTGTGGCATGCTGACCTTGACCCAATCAGCCATTCTTGCCCAGGCATCTCTGACCCTATAGGTCACGCCAAGAGCTCAGAAGCTCTGATCATGATCTTAGCCCTTCATCCACACAATGGCTCCCACTGTGGAGTTCACAAATGCCACAGGCTCCCCTTCCTCCAGGCGTCACAGAACCACTGTCCTGGTAAGAAGACTCCTGGCTTATGGCAGGGAGATGCTGGCCCCTCTCCACTTGTCACTCTCATTAAATCCCACATGCACTGCCTGCCTTGGTTTGCTGGGTTAGAAACACAAGAGGCCGCAGGATCTGCTCAATGCTCATGTGACACAGGCTGATCCATCTGGGGCAGGAGAGGGTGATGTGTAGGGAGAGTTCTAAGTGGCTTCAGGCAGATATCGTCATCTCCATTTCACAGGTGAAGAAACAGAAACTCGGAGAGTAACCAGTTTGGCCCGGCAGAAAAGGCTGAACTGGAATTAGATCTCGGCATTCTTGACCTCAAACCTGGGGATTTTTATTTTTTTGGTTTTTCGAGACAGGGTTTCTCCATGTGGTTTCAGTGCCTTTCCTGGAACTCGCTCTGTAGACCAGGCTGGTCTGGAACTCACAGAGATCCACCTGCCTCTGCCTCCAGAGTGCTGGGATTAAAGGCGTGCACCACCACCGCCCGGCTGCTCAGAAGGTTTGATCTTAGCAAGTCTGTGTAACTTCTTCAAAATTCACCTTTTCCCTCTGCTCAACGAAATGATGAGAATTATTAATCTCAAGAGGATGTTGAGAGTCCCAAATAAATGAATGAATCTAGAGCCTGTGAGGGGCTGTCAGGCCAGGTGGAAAGTGAAGTGCCACTCTCCTGGGATGCCTAGAAGGCTGTCCGACTTGTTTTCTAAGTTTTTGTTAGCATATATTAATTACACATTATAGTGGGTTTCATAATGACATTTTCACACATGTATATAAATTTCATACATGTATATAAAGCATTTTGATCATAGTCACTTCCCACTGCCCTCTCTTATCTCCCCCTCATTCCTGTTCATTCCCTTTATCTTCCTAGCTAGTCTCCCTTCTACAGCCATACCTCCCCCCACCTCCACAATTCCCACCCTTGGAAATCCAATGAGTCTAATATGAGTTGCTTACAGGAGCCTAGGCAACTTATCTATTGAAGAAAAATCTCTCCCTCTTCCATCTAACATAAACCTCCCATAGATCCTCAGGTAGGGTGAGACCTCGTAAGTCCTCTCATCCATAACTGAGTGTTAATGGGCCCAGTCTTGAACAGGTCTCGTTTCAGGTAATCAGAGTTGCTGCGAGCTCAAGGTAGGTCCTGTCGGAAAACAGTGTTCCACAGTGCCATCAATTCCTCTGTCTCCTTGAGCTCTTTTTGTCCCTTCTTCCCTAATGACCCCTGGGCTTTGGAGAAGGTGATACCGGCACCCCATGTAGAGCTGAGTATTCATCAGTCGATTCTCAGCACCTTGAACAGTTATGAGTCTCAGTAGTAGCTGCCACCCACTGCAAAAAGAAGCGACTCTGGCCAAAGCTGACAGCCTTACTAACCTAGAGCCATAAGCCCAAGCATCAGAAAGGCAGTTTGACAGGTACAGCATACCCATTTAGCATTGTTTCGGGACGTTTTTAACTTGTCAGTGCAAGCCGGCTTCACCCGGTGTAGGTGAGAACTGCCCATCTGCAGCTCTTGTGTCTGCATGCCTGCTCTGTGTTCTACAGTGGGCAGACCCTAATGTGTCCACACTCCGTCACATACTGTTCACTTCCGCGGCTCCTCCTACACACTGTGACCCACCGCTCCTCAGAGGCTCTGCTCCTGGGCTCCCGTGCTTCCCTCAGTGGGTGCCTATTGGCTCCTGAGCGAGCTGTAATCACAGGAAGCTGATGAGGGTCCTGGAACTTAAGTCCTCAGTGAATAGGTTTGAATATCAAGACTGGCACCTTCCATAAGAAGGAAACCATTAGACGTCCCCCCCACCCCCACCCCGCCCCGCATGCCAGTCAGAGCTACCCTCCTTTCCTTCCACGCAGCAAGGCACAAAAGCAGCCTTAGTATCCCGTCACCCTCCTGGTGGAGTCTGTGACAGTCTCCGGTGCTTGTTTTACCGGAACCTGTTCTTAGCTATTAGCTTTTAAGCTCCTTAGGAGAAAACCCTTTTCTTATCGCCTATTACATCACTCAGGGGCAGATAATGTGCCAGCGTTTGTCCCCTGCCAGCAGGAATCTGGGCTTCCTTCCTGGGAGGGGAGGAGCCAAGGTTGTGGGAGAAACTTACACAGTGCCCCACAGCCAAAACAGGGAAGGAGGTAAGATTCGAACGCAGAGCCTCTGTGGCTGAGTCTGGCTCCCTACCTGAGTCCAGGACTATCGTTTAGAATCACAGGTAAGCACAACGGGGTGGGAACCTCAGGTCCTTTGTGGTAGCCTCCCGTCAACACGACCACAGCTTCATGCGCTTGATAGGAACTCAGAAGAATTTGGGTGAATGGTGGTTTTGAACTGCTCCTGACCCCACCCCCACCTTGGCAGTGCACAGACAGTATCGTGCTTATTGGGTATGCTTTGGTTGTTGGATTGATGCATTTTTAATTTTTAAATTTTTACTCTATGTGTATGAGTGGTTTGCCCACATGCATGGCTGGGTACCACTGTATGCCTGATGTCCAGGAAGGCCGAAAGAGGGTGTCAGATCCCCTGGAACTGGAGTTACAGATGGTTGTGAACTGCCGTGTGTGAGTGGGGAATGGAGCCTGGGTCCTCTGGAAGGACAGCCAGTGCTCTTACTCACTGAGTCATTTCTTCAGTCCATGGATTAATATTTTGAAACAACCAGACCAACATTCCAAGAGTTGAAGGAAGAATGCTTTGAAAAGCCTCCACAATGGGAAGAGCATCCTGTAGTCCTTTATGCTGGGAAATCTGGAGCAGGGGCTTAGCAAGGGCCAACCGGGACTGACGTCTGTCATACCCACAGCGGTAAAACTGTGGCATAAGCAGATGGCACTTCCAGCAGGTGTCCACAGGAGAGAGAATTTCCCAGGAGGCATGGGCACCCCTCCTGGTTTCCTGGTATGGTCCAGTTTCACGTCTTTTTGTAGAAGGGTGCTGAAGTCATACATGGGGCTCAGAGAGACAGCCATGGATAAAAGTGCTTCCCGCCAAGCTTCATGACCTGAGTTTAGTCCCTCAGACTCACATCATGGAAGAAGATAACAGAGTCCTCTGACCTCTACATGCACACTGTTACACACACACACACACACACACACACACACACACACACACACACTAACTGTAATAAGAAAATTAAGAGACTGGGTGTGGTGGCACATAACTTTAATCCCAGCACTGGGGAGACAGAAACAGCAGAGGCAGAGGCAGCAGTAGGCATATTTCTCTGAGTTTGAGGCCAGCCTGGTCTACATAAAGATCTCCAGACCAGCCAGGGCTACAGAGTGAGGTCCTTTCTTTATAAAAAAGAAAGAAAAAAAGGAAGAAAGAAAGAAAAGAAAAGAAAAGAAAAGAAAAGAAAAGAAAAGAAAGATTTCTTAAAAATAAGTAAAAGAAAGAAAGTTAAATGTGCTAGCCTGATAATGAGTCTTGGGGTTTTCTGTTTTTCGAGATAGAGTTTCTCTGTACAGTCCTGGTTGGCCTAGAAATCGCTCTGTTGACCAGGCTGGTTTCAAACTCAAAGAGATTCTCCTGTCTTTGCTTCCCAAATGCTGGGATTAAAGGCATGCGCCACCACCGACCAGCAAGGCTTGTTTCTTGATTTGGAAAGCACAGTTAAAGCAAGCTTTTAGAAAGACCCAGCAGATCAAGGGCCATGGGACGGGCCTGCCTCTGCGCAGCCCAGAGGTAGGCATCGCTTTGCTGTCTTGCTCAGGTCAGCGATCCAGGAGGAGCTTCCAGGCAGAAAAAGCACGCTGGTCTGTGCAGGTTATGGCCCACGGGCTGATACAGGAGGGCCGCGGTTGGAGGCCTGACTGGGTTATCTAGTCCTGTTCTGATAAAAACCAACCAAACAAAAAACAACCAGGCCACATCAGCTCTGTTTCCTGAGGATTTTGCATGGAACCTTGATGACAGGAAAGAAGCGAGGGCTGGAAGAATGGGTCATGATTAAGAAGAGCACCTGGCCGGGCGGTGGTGGCGCACGCCTTTAATCCCAGCACTCGGGAGGCAGAGCCAGGCGGATCTCTGTGAGTTCGAGGCCAGCCTGGTCTCCAAAGTGAGTTCCAGGAAAGGCGCAAAGCTACACAGAGAAACCCTGTCTCGAAAAACCAAAAAAAAAAAAAAAAAAAAGAAGAGCACCTGTTGCTCTTGCAGAAGACCTGGGTTTGTCCCCAGAACTCTCACATTGCTGCCTCACAAGCATCCACAACTCCAGTTCCAGGGTAAGTGACACCCTCTTCTGACCTCCAGGCACGCACATGGTGCCCAGACGTATAGGCAGGCAGAACGCTCACACACATAAAATAAAATAAACAAAAACCTTTAATTTTTCTTTTTAAGGAAGAAGCAGCTGCAGAACTATTCCTTTGATCTCATTGCACAAAAGAAGGGGTGACCCAAGGTCCCTTACGACACATGTAGAATTGCATCTGGGGGAAGTGAGCGTGCTCCCAAGGAGGCCTTCAGATCGGTGACTCGCCATGGGCGGCAACCCCTTGCAGTTCCAGCTCTTTCCACACGAGGATAGGGTCACTGCTGGGTGACAGTGCACTTCCTCAGTGCCGCCAAACCAAGCCAAAATCTTGTTTGTTTTCTAGGGTCGGTCGCTAACTCCTCCCAGCCCAGTCATGGAATTCCGCGAGTTTTGCTTTGCAAGAGGACTCAAGAGATCCACAGGAGCTGGCGAGATGCCTCAGTGGGGAAAATCCTATCCTTGAGAACATGAGGACTTGAGTTCAGAGTCCTAGACCCCCTGTAAAAGCCAGACAGGATAGGACACATTTGTAATTCCAGGGTTCCGGTGGCAAGATGGGAGGTGGACAGAGAATGTCTGGGTGCTGGCAGGTCAGCCAGCTTGGGGGTGCAGTAGTAACGGAAAACAGAAGATCCTGTCTCAAACAGGGTAGAAGATGAAGGCTGACACATGAGATTTCCTCTGACCTCCATGTGCACAATTTCACATGTATGCACCTCCTCAGGCACATCAATATACACACACACACACAAATGATCTACAGTCTCACTCTGAATCTCTAAGTGTCTCTGAAGCTGTCCACACACCACTCTCTACCCTTCTCTCTACCCTTCTCACTGGCTAAGTGAAGCAGAGTATAGTTGTGAAGTATTTACTACAAAGGCGCTGCTTACTTGGCTCTGAAGTGGTCTGTATTTCAAGGCACTTAAACTCATATATGTTGGTTTTCTTTTTTAAAAAAAATATAATTTATTTATTTTTAATTTTATGCAAACTGGTGTTTTGCCTGCATGTGTGTCTGTGTGAGGGTATGAGATCCCCTGAACTGGAGTTGCAGACAGTTGTGAGCTGCCTTACGGGTGCTGGGAATGGAGAACACCCAGTGCTCTTAACCACTGAACCATCTCTCCATCCCCTGCTGGTTTTCTTCAGACCAGCGAAATCTGTGCAGTGGAACACGTCTCATTCACTTGTTTCACCACGTACAGCTCTGCTATAGGTCAGCACTGCTGACCCTTTGTGTTCTGAGTCCCGGCAGGCATCAGGCACTTCAGACGGACATCCACGTGTAGTCCTCCCACAGCATCATGGGATGATACTTCCATTTAAAATGTTTTGTTTATTTTTACTTCATGTTTATGAGTGTTTTGACTACCGATGTTAAGGATACCTTGTGCACGTAGTGCCTGCAGAAGCCAGAAGAAGTTATTAGATGCTCTGGAACCTCCCATGCGGGTGCTGGGAATAAAACTTGGGTCCTCTGCCAGAGCAGCAAGTGTTCTTAACCACTGAGCCATCTCTGCAGCTCCAATACTTCTGTTCTAAGTCAGCAAGAGGGTAAGCAAACGTACTCCAGGTCATCTATCTCTTATTCTAGCTTAGACCTGAAACAGATGCTTTGACATCCTGGAAAGCTACAATTGCAGATCTGGAGCACTGAAAACATGCCCCCCTGTAGAAACATGGGACCCTGGGACACGGCAAATTTCTTCAGTGCCCATCCATGAGTTCCACAGTTCTCGTTGTTTTGGTTTTGGTTTTTGTTTTTCATAAGCATTTCTGGGCTGTGACTGCAAGCTATGGAAAGAAACAGTGCCCTCTTGTGTCCAGAGGACGCCACACAGTCTTTAGTCTTAGAACTGCAGAGACACCCCCCTCCCTCCCTCCCTCCCTCCCTCCCTCCTTCCCTCCCTCCCTCCCTCCTTCCCTCCCTCCCTCCCTCCCCCCCCCCTCTCTCTCTCTCTCTCTCTCCTCCTCTTCCTGCTTTTATTCTGAGGCTGGGTCTTACTGTGTAAATCTAGAACTCACGAAGTAACCCAGGCTAGTCTCAAACTCAAACTCCTTATCCCCCTGCCCCAGCCTCCCGAGAGCCGGGATCACAGGCTTGCACTATCCTGGCTTCTTGCTTTGTTCAAAGTAAGGCTGGTGGTGTGATTCCGGAGCAAGACTGAGTGAAGCATCCAAGCAAGTGGGCGAACACTACATCCCAGAGCCTGCTGCTCTGATACCTTGAAAGGTAAAGTTCAGAACTGCTTAAATACTTTAAATGAGTGGACCACACAGTCTCAGGAAATCCGTCAGAGCTGGATATTACTTCTCCTGATTGACAGCAGAATGCAAACTTGCATTCTCTTGAAAGAGGCCCTGCTGCTGCTGTTGCTGCAGCTGCTGCTGCTGCTGCTGCTGCTGCTGCTGAACAGTAACATCGCTGTGTTTTAAGGAATTAAGGAAGAATAAGGGACAGGCAAGATGGCTCAGCAGTTAAAAGTCCTTGCTGTCTGAGCCTGAGGACCTGAGTTCAACACCCCCCAGATCCCACGTTAAAAGTTAGGTATAGTGTTCCTGTGGAGAGATGCGAGGTAGTGACAGGAGAACAGGCCGGCTAGCCTGGAGTACTTAAAACAAACAAACAAACAAACAAACAAACAAACCACAACATGAGACTCCACCTCAACAAGATGGAAGGAGAGAGCTGCCGCCCCAAAAGTTCTCCTCTGCCTGGAACACACAGAGGCACATTTTAAAAAGGGTCTTTTTGAGAAAATTGCAAAGATTTTTACCTAGACACATGACCCCCAGTGCCGACTTCATCTCACAGACCTAGACCCAAATCTCCTTTTGACGTGGCTATTGTTTTGATACCTCATCTCACAGTGTAACCCAGGCTTACCTCGAACTTGACATCCTCCTGCCTCAGCTTCTCAGAGAGCTGTAGCTGCAGATGCTCCTGCTATCTCTGGCTTCCAAGTCTCTTTCAGAAAAACAGTCTGAATCTCCTGTAGCTCACTAAAGAGAGGGAGGCATCCAAAGGATTCTCGAACAGTAGGTGCTGGGACGCCTTCTGTTTGTTAAAGACGCACCCTCGCTCACAGATCTGACACCATTACTCTAGACTGGGCCGGAGGAATCTGCTCGCTCTAGAAGGAAGCTGAATTTTCCAATAATTATTCAAGAAACAGTTGGAAAGGGGTATGTTGCCACAGGAAGAAGGTGATGATTCCAGCTGAGAAGAGAAGTCAGGGGAAATGGTTGCCATTGCTCACACGACAAACATCTCTCTGCAAAATGCTTTGATTTAAGTTTATTTTGAACTGTGGTTTCTTTCTGTTTAAAAACAGCCTATCTTTTATTTATTCTTTGACAATAGCATACATATAAACAGTGTATCTTGATTGTATCCATCCTCATTCCTCTCCTCTCACTCCCCACAGGCACCCCCAACAGTCCCCTTCCCTACTTCAAGTTTTTGTTTTGTTTGTAACCCACTGTCTGTAAGAACTGATGTGATTTTAGAGCAAATTGAAGCCACTAGATCAGTTAGGAGTTTGTGAGGCCTTGTGTGGTCTGGAGAGCATAGATTGCTGAAGACCAGGGTGCCTCTTTTTGTTACCATATTTGCTGTGCTGTTCAGTATACAGAGAGAATGGCCTTTGAGCCACTGCTTCTTAGATCAGAGCCCCCCCCCCTCTCTCTCTGTATTTTGGGACAGGGTTTCTCTGTGCAACAGGCCTAGCTATCCTGGAACTCACTCCATAGACCAGGCTGGCCTTGAACTCATAGAGATCCGCCTGCCTCAGCCTCCTGAGTGCTGGGATTAAAGGTGTGCACCACTGCCAGGCTTCTCTTTTAAGCTAGGCTTCTTTAAGATTAGACTCCCACTCAGGAAAAAAGTGGTTAGAACTCTTCTGAACTAACCAGACCCACTCTTGGGTAAATGACGCCAAGAGTTTGTCTTTCTTCTTTCATGCAACATCTATTTTTATTGTGTGTGTATGAGTGTTTTCTTACATGTATGTATGTGCACCATGTACATACCTGGTGCCTTCATCCCAGAAGAGAGCTTCAGAGACCCTAGAACTAGAGTTACAGGTGGTTGTGGCCACCATGTGGATGCTGGGAACTGAACTTGGGTCCTCTGGAAGAGCAGCGAGTGCTCTTCACCACAGAGCCACCTCTGAAGCCCTTCCCACTGAACTTATGGCGCTTCCATACTGATGTCAGTAGCAGGAGGTGACTTTTATTGTTGTACAACGTTCCTCAAGGTCGGTGGTTCTCAACCTTCCTAAGGCTGTGACCCTTTAGTGCAGTTCCTCATGCTGTGCTGACCCCCAACCATAAAATTATTTCTGTTGCTACTTCAAAACTGTAATTTTGCTGCTGTTACGAACTGTCATGTAGATAACTGTCTTCTGATGGTCTTAGGTGACCCCGTGAAAGGGTTGTTCGACCTCCAAAAGTTGAGAACTGTTGCTCTAGGTGAACATTTCCTACATTATCCTCCCGCTGAGGAAATTCCAGTAGGTTCTAGTTCATCTTATTCTGATTTTCTATTATAAAAGCTGAGCAAGGACTTCTCAAGAATGATCTTCCAATAATGTAGGCAACCAGATCTAAGTTTACAAGATAATTGTGAATTGTTTTCCCACACTGACCAAGCCCACTTACGTTCTCACAGTGATGTACAATACAACATTGATATTTGGTTTAGTCAGATTCATTTTTGCCCACCTGTTGGACATGGAACCCCTGATCTTGTATAATTTATAGTATGGGTGTGGAATATTTCCACAGTAGCCTCACTCTAAACGTTTGGTAAAAACCCCTCAAGTGACTATGAACCAATGTTCAGCGAGCACAGCTTTGATCTGTAAACCGTCCTGGTCAAAGGGCCAAAGGCTGAAGAAAGAAGAAAAAGAGCAAACTCTCACGTAGACAGATTTCCTCAGAGGATGCTGAATTTGTGAGTCATGGAGTGTGACTAGAAAACCACGGGCTTTTGCTAAGGACGGTTGGTCTGAGAAACCCAGGCTCATCGAGGATAAAAACCAACCCCCAAATTCCCAGGGATTTTATGTAAACAGACACCTCCTAGGTTTAGTGGGACACTACACCCCACAGCAGGCTTAGTAGCAAAGGAGGGACATGCTATGGGATGGTCTGTATGCCAAATCTGTTGCTCTGATTGGTCAATAAATAAAACACTGATTGGCCAGTGGCCAAGCAGGAAGTATAGGCAGGATAAGGAGGAGAGAATTCTGGGAAGTGGAAGGCTGAGTCAGAGAGACACTGCCAGCCTCCGCCATGACAAGCAGCATGTGAAGATGCTGGTAAGCCACAAGCCACGTGGCAAGGTATAGATTTATAAAAATGGGTTAATTTAAGATATAAGAACAGTTAGCAAGAAGCCTGCCATGGCCATACAGTTTGTAAATAATATAAGTGTCTGTGTGTTTATTTTATAAGTGGGCTGTGGGACTGGCAGGTGAGAGAGATTTGTCCTGACTGTGGGCCAGGCAGGAAAACTCCAGCTACAGGGACAAGTGACTTTGACCAAGAATGTTCTCTCGTTAATCTGTTTCAGGAACAGTCCCCAAGAATCCATGGCTTGGTCTAGAGATGGGATGATTTGATTTGCCTCCTGGTGTGTGATAAAACACCATGAACAATAGTAACTTGAGAAGAAAAAGGTTTATTTTTTATTCGGCTTGCAGGCTACAGTCCATCATCAACTGAAGCCGTGGCAGGAACTCAAGGCAAGATCTTGACCCAGAGGCCATGGAGGAATGATGCTTTGTGGCTCGCTCCCAGGACCCAGCGCAGCTGCCTTTCTTACACAGCCCAGGACCACCTACCCAGACGTGACATCACCCTCGGATGGCTGGGCCCTCCTCCACCAATTAACAATCAAGAAGATGGCCCCAGAGAAATGCCCACAATGCAGTCTGATGGAGGCAATTTTTCAGTTGAAGTCCCCTCTTCCCAGATGTCTCTGATTTGTGTGGGCAATAACTAACCAGCTCACCACCAAACACACAAATTCCACAAAATAACAGGAATTAATAAAAAACCTTTTAGGAATAACTCTGAATATCATTGAACTTGACTCTCCTAACAAAAGACACAGACTCACTATCGGTTCAAAAAAAAAAAACAGGTTCGCTTCCTCCAAGCAACATACCTCACCACTAAAGACAGATTCCTCGTCAGGGTGCTCGAGGCTCCACAAGACCTTAACACCAGAGGGCGCACTTGCTGCTCCCCTGTCTGCCTTCTGCCATCTGTTGACTGTCAAATGCCAACGGAGACAAAAGCTGCCCAAGGCTAATATTAAAGAGCCTCTCCTTGTCCGAATACGATTTCTACCGAGGGTTAATGAGATCCCAGGCAGCTCACTGGGAACAATAGGATCTACCTCACGGGGTGCTTACGAGGATTGTGATCAGTGAATTCAAGGTGGGGTAGGTTATGTGATGATAACTGTATTTATTAGTCAGGGTTCTCTAGAGGAACAGAACTTATAGAGTGAATATATATATTCTAATAAATCCAAGACTGGCTTACAGGCTGTGGTCCAGCTAGTCCAACAATGTCTGGACTACCAATGGAAGGTCCAGGAGTCCAGTAGTTGTTCAGTCCATGAGGCCAGATATCATGTATATCAGTTGATATCTAACACTACTCTATAGTGTCTTTTTGCAGTTTTATAAGCCTGAAAGAAGGACTTTGAAAGTATGCCCAGAAAGCCAGGCATGGTGGCGCACGATTTAATCCCAGCACTCAGGAGGCAGAGGCAGGTGGATCTTTGTGAGTTTGAGGCCAGCCTGGTCTACAAAGTGAGTTCCAGGACAGCCAGGGCTGTTATACCGCCTCCTTTCCGCCCCTGCCCCCCACCAAGTATACTCAGAATGTCTACAGTGAAAGAAATACATGTCCTTTACCAAAATGCTCAGAAAGTCACTTGGATGTATAAAAATGGCCCAGGGGCCTGGGTGTCCAGGATAACAAAAGACACGGAGCTAAGTTAGCATACATATTAAAGTGAAAAGAATTTCATTCTTTATCAGAGAAACTTCCTAGACCAGGGGTCCAAATATTCAGTTTCAGATACACTGCTGCGGTGGATCATGTGTGACTCCACCCTAAAGACTGAACAAAAACCTGCCACACTTTGGGTAAGCTGTGTTTCTTGCCAGAAATGACAATAAGGAGTTCGGGGAATTCATCATAAGGAAAGGAAGAGCAAGTGCCAAGCAAGCCGGACTCCAGCAGGTGACAACCGGAACCAACAACTCTCACAGCATCGTCAGAGGGAAGTGCTGGGCTTCATAGCCCAGCATGGTTTTTGTTTGTTTTTAATTAATTGAACAATTAATTTTTCCCGGCCCAATCACAGTTTCCCCTCCCTCCCTCCTCTCCTCCTAGTCCCTCCCCTCAAACCCCCCCCCCCCCCCCCCCCCCCCCCCCCCCCGCTTCCCTTGCTAGGAAGTGTGTGTGTAACTAACACGTTAAGTCACAACGACCGATTTCTTTGAGAAATGTCTGCCCCTTACTAGGTGAGACACAGCACCTGCAGCGTTGAAATGCGTGGAACTTGCTATTATTACATTATTACATTGTTACAGACCTGCTTTGCCGTGGGCAACTGAGGCCGGAGCCCGCTCAGCCTGTGAGTCTTGTTCCTGAACATCCCTCCGCCTCCTGGTGAACTTATGCAATCACCCACAGCCCCTGCGGGAGTCTGAGCAACAATCGAAAAGGTTTAGTGTACCTCCCCGTGCCTCCTGTCAAACACGCCTTCTCGACATCCACGCGGAGCTTACAATGATTTAAGCGCATGCGTGAAGACACGCGGGCGCTTTGGGGTGTTTGCAAAACAAGACGGAGTGCCGTGAAGAGGGGACAGCGACATAATTCACGGCTAATGTGACTTGTCTTTCGTGTTTATGGCTTTGTGAGGGGAACCTGGTTGTAATTTTTGTAATGCATCAGCTTTTGAAAATGTTTGCCATGGGTTTTTTTGGGGGGTTTGTTTTGGAGTGTGTGTGTGTGTGTGTGTGTGTGTGTGTGTGTGTTTGTGTGTGTGTGTGAAGGCTCGTTGAAGGTCAAGGTCAGTAGGAAACTGACTTCATGCAGACACAGGACTGGAGGAGCCCTGCCACAAAGAACACTGGCCCAGCCTCCCTGAGAGCTGGAGGACCTGCCTGGAGTCTTCTGGCTATACAGTCCCTTTAAGTACCTTATCTTTCCTTTCCAACAAGTCACCAGGCTTTTAAAAAAAAAAGTCTATATGATTCTTGAGGGAGAGAAAAACTTAAATTCTGATAATGGCCAAGAAATGAGGAAAGGAAGGAGAGAAGTGGAAGTCCACTGGTTTCCTCATCAACCCTTGCAGAGACAAGGCACATGACCGTCAAGGAGGCCTTCTCCCTGCCCGTGCTCAGCCCCAGCGTAGAGAGAGGGTGCAGGGCACATCGTCCTTGTGATGCAGGCAGCCCTGGGCTAATGCAGTAACTGTGGCTAATGTAGTAACTGTGGTAGAGTTACTACTGTCTAAGCAGAGAATGTGTTCACATTTGTAATCATTTAAGGAGCCTTAGGTGGCCTTGAGCTACTGATCTTCCTGCCTTAGCCTCTCAAGAGTGCTGGGATTGCAAGCGTGCATATCTCTATGCTTTGTGAAAGATTTGTTTTATTTTATCTTTTAAGATTTATTTGCGTGTAGTGTGTAGTGTGTGTGTGTGTGTGTGTGTGTGTGTGTGTGTGTGTGTGTGTGAGAGAGAGAGAGAGAGAGAGAGAGAGAGAGAGAGACGTGTGTGGATACTCTTGGAGGCCAGAGGATGATGTCGGATCCTCAGGAGCTGCCCAACATGGGCAGTTAGTTACAGGTGGCTGTGAGCCGCCCAGCGTGGGTCCTGGGAACTGAACCTGGGTCCTCTGCAGGAACAGCAGGAGTAAATGCTGAGCCAACTGTCCCACACCAAGACTCGTTTTAAAAAGTCGAGTCTGGTTTACAATTTTCACAACTTCCTAAGGAATGAAAAGCTTTGGTGTCTTTCTTTGTTCACTGTTACAAGAACCTTCATCAAAATAAAGCCAGAGGAAGACTCGTTCATTGATTTTAACCAATTGTTCTTTTCGCTAAAAAAAAAAAAAAAAAAAAAGGACAAAGGAAATTCACCACCATCTTATAAATTGTAGTTGAAAAGCACAATGTCCATCTGGGCGGTGATACATACCTTTAATCCCAGCACTCAGAAGGCAGAGGCAGGTGGATCTTTGAGTTTGAGGCCAGCCTGGTCTACAGAGTGAATTCCAGGACAGCCAGGGCTACACAGAGAAACCCTGTCTCGAAGGGGGGAAAAAAAGGAAAGAAAGAAAAGCACAATGTTCATCTTAGGAATGCCTGCAAATTTCAGCCTAATAAGAGAGATGCTATTACACACTTTAAATAAATAGCTACATAAAACTCTCTTATTTTTGTTTCACAAACCTTAAAATATAGAGTACCTGGTTTTCACAAATGGTTCTTTAGAGAGAGAATGGTGGTTATACTGTAACATTTCTTGCCTTGCTGACTTGCTGTACAATCCTAGTTACTTAGTTTTCAATGCCTGTATTTGCACAAAGTGTAGATTTCTAACCTTAGATATGAAATATAATTTATGTTACTCTTTCCATTTGTGGAAATTAAGAACAGGGTCCTTCATACTTCCATCATCTTCTCCCGTCTGTTTTCATAGCTCTATAGTAGTCGCAGAATACAAACGTGTCACAGTGTATTTTGGGAACATGATTTATACACTCTAGAGAAGTCCAGGAAAGAGGCGGGATTCATAGGGCTCCAAATGTTCTCCTTAGCATCCTGTTGCTGTGCCGCTCGACCACACTCCAGCACTGGCTCCCCTGCATGGATGGAACCAGCTTACCCTGGTCATTTTCCTAGAGGGATGGGGTTCATGGTCTATGTCAGGAGGAGCTAAAGCCCATACTCTCTGTCTAATCAGCAACCACGGAGCTGCTGTGCAGGCTCCTGAAACACTCCCCCTGGCTGCCAACTCCATCAGTAACTCCAGTCCCAGGGGATCCAATTCCTTCTTCTGGTCTCCTCTGGCACCAGGTGAACATGGTATACAAACATACATGCAAAGCAAAACACCCATACACATAAAACACATTTTTAAAAAAATTCAGAAGGCATTCCAGAACCTTGCAAATGGTATAATTGGACTGGGCATGTGTTCTCTCCTTCATCACTACTTGCAAGACCCCCAAAGACCACTTCTTTTTTTAGAAGATAAATGAAGTGCCAGTTTCAGAGTTAAACACTCAAGAACAGATAGAGATAGGTCTGTCAGTTGAGACAGAATAGAAGGTCATTTGTTTCAAGCTGCTTTGTTTATGAAGAAACATTGTGAACTGCTCCCAGCCTACAGGAAGGTAACAATTTTGACAAAGGGCAGTTACATGTCTTGAAAAACTTCTTTGGTTGCAACATCTTTATCTTTTTTATTCTCTTCATTAATTTGTGTATAGTCAGGGTTCTCTAGAAGAACAGAATACACATATACATATATAATATATGTAAATATATAAAATCAACTGAGCTCACGTTAAAATAGTAATAATAGTTACCTCATATCTAAACAGTGGAGAACCAGTAGGTGCTTGGTCCTTGAGGCTGGTGTCTCAACAGTCAGAGCAGTCCTACAGTGGCTGTCTGAACTTGGAGAGCAGCCCAGGAGACTGGATTTCTCAGCAGTCCCTTTCTGACACTGAAAACCTGGACGGTTCCTGGAGAGTTGCTGGTCCTCAGTCAAGGCTGGAAGCCTGGAAACATGGGTTCTGACATCAGCGAAGCAGTCAGGAACAGGCAACGAGATCAATCAACTCAGCCACCAAAGGCAGCACAAGGCAAATGGTTACCAAAGGAGCGGTCCACGCTCAATGTGTTTTCCCAGTCAGTTAAGGCAATCAGGACCGTTCTTCTGTTGAGCCTTCCCATTCAGGTGACTTTAATTTGTGGCATGGCCGTTAAAGCCACCCATCACAGTCTGTATATTTTGCCCTTGCAAGACAAGATAATTCTTCTTCCAGTAGAAGGCCCCCCAAAGCAAAGTCAATTACAAATAAATGAATGCCAGACATGTCATGGCTAAGACTCCAGCGGACTTTTTATTCTACCTTCAAGCTGGTTGACAATGTATCACCATCTTGTAACGAACCGTGAATGCCCAGGCAAGCCGTCCATCCCAGGGACACCCTTGAGGGTTATCATACAGTCCTTTGGAAGAGTTTCCACCGCTTTTGTGATGTCTTTTCCATTATCTGCCACATTACTGCAGTTTTGACGAGAGGATAAATAGGAGCGCATGAAGTGATGATGGTCTAAGTTGGTGTCTTTCTCATTAGGAAAGGTGGCACTTCGATCCAGCCCTGGCAGCGATGTGGCTACTTAATTTAGCTATTCGTATAGCAGGAGCAGCAGGACAGATAGTCCCAGTAATGAGTAGCCACAGCGCGGCGCTCTATCCCACCAGTGTTTTCTCTCCCGGCAGCTGGTCCTGTGCCAAGGCCGCGAGAGAAGGTGCGGCTGGTCAGAGCTTTCACAGGGCTTTCTCCCGCCCACTCCAGACCCTTCTCTTTCTCTCCCCACACCCCTGAGAGACCAGGGAGACGGAGGGCTGAGGCCACAGCTAGCAGACCCAGGAGCGCGGTGGTAGAGCTTTGAACCTTACAGAGGTTGGACTAACCCCTACTCTGAGCGCATCCTTGGCTGGGCATCTCGGAGTAGCGAAGCTTAGCAACCCGGTATGTGCGGGGGCCAGTTAGGAAAGAGAACTGGGCACACTGCAAAGCTGGACAAGAGTGTATTTGAGAGACATTTACTTACCCGGAAATGGAGCAGAAAGCGCAGACTAATCTAAAGGAAACTAATGGCTGGGGATGGGAAAAGTGAATATGTGTATGGGGGTGGGGGTGGGGTGGGGGTGGAGTCCGGGGTGGCGGGAGGTGGCAAGGAACACAATTATAAGTAAGCAAGATAACGGAGCAAGCTTGAAAAGCTCGAGACAATCCTGGCTCAAGAAGTTAAACCTGCTCCTGCCTTAACAACTTCCTAATCGGATTTATAAGGCAAAGGTTAGTTATACACAGTGTTCTAGAACCCAGCAAGGGTTCTTGAATCACAGTCTTCAAAATTCAACCACCTGCGGGTGTGAAAACGTGTGTTTATCAAAACTAGCACACCTGGTTTAGAGGTGTGGCTCTTCCTAACGTGCAGATGTACAAATATTTAGCAAGCCTTAGTTTTAGAAAAGGAGGCGTGATGCAAGGTGTAAACATGTTGCAGAATGCCTCAACAGCCCAAAGGTCCTTTGATTTTTCATTTCTTTCTCTTCTAGAAAGCCACCAATGCACACAATTCCCACTTTCCTGTCACTTTCCTCACTAATAGAATAATCCTTCTTGAAGGCTATCGATGAGGAACTCGGGGATGGAAAGAGCATTCCCAACTGAGGCCAGTGGCTTCCAGTTTAGCACCAGTTTTTATAACAGGCCTGGAAGAAATGAAGATATTCTAAAGAGACAAGCGTGTCTCTCAGTCTGAGTGTCAGATTACTGAAACAGTGGACCCCTGAAGAAATGGGAATTTCCCCAAGAATCTCATGCTTCATAAGGTTCTAACAACTTGTTAGACTACCCTACAGGGTGAGATAAAGCCCAGATAAGGATGGGACTATGGTGGGCAGGGCCACACCTTGACCAGGGCTGCTTAGATGGGCACATCCTTAGTCCTCTATTTAAATTTCATCTCACTTCAGGACCCTAAAGATGAACTTGGGAGAGTTCCTGGGTTGCTTGGAATAAATCTCCTTTTTCTGCTTTCCACTATTTTTTTTTGGGGGGGGGGGCGGTTTCGAGACAGAGTTTCTCTGTGTAGCCCTGGCTGTCCTGGAACTCACTCTGTAGCCCAGGCTGGCCTCAAACTCACAGAGATCCGCCTGTCTCTGCCTCCCAAGTGCTGGGATTAAAGGTGTGTGACACCACTGCCCGGCTTAGTTTGGTTCTTAATTGACTAACTGAAGATGTATGGCCGAAATATGATTTTAAAAAAAAAATTTTTGTTTGTTTGCTTTTAGCATATAAGGAAATTTACCAAGGCACAAGTCATGAGCCCCAAGTTCCATACTAGGTTTACAGAGGAACTCAGATTTCGCTATTGCCAAGCATGCTTGCCACTGTGCACTTTCAGTTTCTGTGACTGAAGCATTTTAATCCTCCTCTTCCCTTTCCCATCATGCTCTGCTTTGAGACTTAAGGTCAAGGATGTCAGGCAGCTGGCCTAAAGAATAAGAAATTGTAGGCTCCTTGTGTCATATAGCTTCTCCTCTCAACTCCAGAGTAATGTTTTCCTCTTGGGGTATTGCCCTGTGTTAACCCTCTCTTCTTGAGCGATGGGATGTCGTTCTGAGATTATAAAGAGTTACAAGGAGATTCCAGCAGAACCAGAGAAGCCGTTTAGAGGCGACGAAAGATGCTGAGCTGGAACTGCTAAGTAACCCACATCTGGATTCCTGACCACAGAAGGGGGACGTAACATCTGATGGCTTAGCTCGTTACATTTGAGGGCAATTTCTTAAGGAAAAACACAAGCGTACACACAGGAAAGAGTGCAAAGCAGAGCAGGCTCTGGGGTTGTTTACCAGGGCACAGCTGTGTGAGCATTCTCCACTTCAAAAAAAAAATAATGTTATGAATGGAGGAGCTTCCCCTTCCAGGACCACTCCAAAGAGGCTCCTGTTTTCATACTTGTCCTCTGCGAATGACTTGTCTACTTCTGAATTTCATAAAGGTCAAGTTGGATGACATGTTCTCTGTGTCCTGTGATTCATCCATGTTGCTACATTCATTGATGTAATATTTGTCGAGGTCAGACTGTACCCTGCTCTAGGTTACTTCATAATGTGGGAAAGCATGGTTTTCAGAATGGACTGTGTCCTGGAAGGCAAAGCACTGGCCTCCATTTTGAATGCCAGCAGAGAAGCAGGATGACTGTGCACCAGAGTGGGCACATAGACAATACCCTCTGTGCACCATAGACTGATAAATGATTTATTCTTAAAAGTAAAAAGGGTTGGACTGGAGAGGTGGCTCAGGCATTAAAGGCTAGGCCTACAACCAAAAAATCAAAAGAATGTTATCCTGTAAACTTACTAAAGTAGATTGGGATCATATGAACACATCATATATTAAAACCATCTAAGGGGCAGGAGATATAGCTCAGTAGCTAAAAGCACTGATTGCTCTTCTAGAGGACCTGGGTTCAGTTCCTCAAAGCCATATGGACAGTCACAGCCATCTGTAACTCCAGTTACAGAGAATCTGACACCCTCTTCTTGTGACTCTTGTGAGCACCACACACACATGATGCACACACATTCAGACAAAATACGCAAAGATATAAAATAAATAAATCTGAATTATTTTATCATATAAGGAAACTTATCACATGCATGAGACAGAAAAAAGGGGCTTCAACTGAGCCCCTTAAAGATAAGGACACTTCACACTGCACTTGTGATCCCCCTCCCCCCACATACACACCCCCGCCACCAACCTGTCATGTGACCGCCTGGTATGTCAAGGGATCAATAGGCAGAGAACTCTCAACTGTCTCAAGTTCAGCTCAGCCCCCACTGCTGACCCAGCTTTCTCAAACGGCCGTCCACCTGCTCATCCACCCAGACCTGTTAGCCATTCACCCACCTAGATCCAGTCCTGTTCTTCATCTCAGTGGCCTCCAGGGTCCTGCACCTTGGCTTCTGCAGTTCGTCTGGCCCAGGGTTGCACTCTGCAGCAGCGTCTGTAGCAGACCTACAACAATTAATTACAGGACACCCCCTCCCTGGCTCCTTGTGCTTCTCTGTCAGCTTCACATTCTGCCTCTCGGGTCTCTTTGGAACTCTTCAAACTCTACTGTGGTGACCCTTTAATCCTTCGTAGCCCTTCTGTAACACACACACACATACACACACACACACACACACACACACACACACACACACACACGCACGCACAGAGTGAGAGAGAGAGAGATATGGATGGACAGGCCGACTGTCAGACAGACAGAAATAGAGATAGAACGTTTGACTATGCAATGTGTGATCTGAGAATTAACATTATTGGTGTCGAAATATGAGAACCTATGTTTGCTTTAGCCAAGGAAATCAGGACAACTTGGCAAATTGCTGCCAACCAAACCAATATACCGTGTAATAATTTATTATGATTCAACACATTTGGATACTTGAGTGAGTAGCTGTTCTATGGCCTTGAAGCACCGCCCCTAGAGATGCAGCAGGTAACTGCTCCACCTATGACTTTGAAGTACATGCCCCTGGGCGTGGCCTTGTGGACCCTTAAAACTTGGGATGCATGTAGACCTCTCTCTCTCTCTCTCTCTCTCTCCCTCTCCCTCTCCCTCTCCCTCTCCCTCTCCCTCTCCCTCTCCCTCTCCCTCTCCCTCTCCCTCTCCCTCTCCCTCTCCCTCTCTCCCCCTCCCCTTGTGGTTTTGGATGCTGAGACAGACCAGGCAGAAGAACAGCGTGGACCGTAGCTCAGTTTTCCAGGACCCTACGATAAACCTCTCATGCTGTAGTGAGTTTTTATCCCCTAATAAATTCCTTGCCCTTTAAACAGACTCCGTGGGTTTCTCATTATAGATGCTGGAAAGGCACAGCTTCAGATACAGCCCACTCATGACAATATTTCACCACATGAGTATACTACAGCATAATTGTCTGTTCTACGGTTGATTTATGTTTGGGAAATGTTACACATATAATGCTGTTTTGGACCCTCTTGTACATAGCTCTTGGCCAGTTCATAAGGATTTCGGCTGAGTGCAGACTGAGAAATGGAGTTTCTGGTTCCCATGTTCAGTAGATCCTGCAGTTAACCTGCTCATGGTCTCCTAGCAGAATATGTAAGCTCTTATTCTTCCACAGTCTCGCCCACTCTCAGCTTTTTAACTTTAGCAGTCTTTGAGGTGAGGTTAATTTGCGTCTTGAGAATGGTTATCATGTCTAATGCCTTCTCATGGGTCACACACACCTTAGAACTCTTCTTGGGGAAGGGCTGTGAGGCCTCCACAGGATGGGTTAGCTTCTTTCTGCCCTATCTTGCTTCCACTCCTTTTCTGAGTACTCTGCATCCAAACTCTGTACCAATATCTTTAGAATCCAAATAGCAAGTTTGTTCATACAATAGTTCCTACATCTTAACTGATGTCATTTATAGTGTCCTTTTGACTTCTGAACTTATAATCACTCACATCATTTGTTTGTTATAACGCTGAGTTAGCACAGCTGATTTAAGTCCTATAAATGTGATCAATTGGCAAGTGTTGTGGAATAATCTTTCTGTACATTGAATATATGTCACTCCAATTGGTTTAATAAAAAGCTGAATGGCCAATAGCTAGGCAGGATTTTCAAGGCAGAGAGAACACTGGGAAGAAGGGCAGAGTCTCAAGGAGATGGCAGGACTCAGATGAAGCAGCATGGGCAGTACAGAGTAAAGGTAATAAAGCCACGTGGCAGCACGTAAATTAATAGAAATGGGTTAATTTAAGTTATAGGAGTGAGTTAGAAACAAGCCTAAGCTATCAGGCAAGCTTTCATAATTAATAAGAAGTCTTTGTGTAGTTATTTGGGAGCTGGCAGGCATGACAGAAAAAGTCTGAATATGGGTGTGCTCACTAAAATTATATTTTACATCTTTAACATATTGTTATTTGCACATAGTGTGTTTGATACATTCTGAGATACATTCTCCCTCACTATTTTTCTTTACAAAAAATTTATTGGTGAATCTACAAAACTACAATTCTAGGAGGAATTTCAGAAAGTCTTCTTTCTGTTAGAGGGCTGCGTGGATTTGAGTTGGAAGCTCTGACTTGTAGACTAAGAGAGTGTGGACAATCTTATAAACTGCATTTGCTTGCTTGAGAATAAGGAATGCTCTGAATGATTTTTATGAATTCTACCTTTTTTCACTACATTTTCCACATAGCTTATAGCTAATGTGTTGGAAAGGTATTGGTTTTATGTTTGTCTTGAGTCCCTTCACTTTATGACATTTGCTTAGGTTTAATAGCCTTTCACATCATCAACTTGACTTTTCTAGGCACAGCATGAGTATATAAGGAAGTTTTATTGTCAGTCTTTCAAATATTTGTAATTCTTTTCCTGAGTCTATGTCTTTCTTTCCTCCCTCGCTCCCTCCCTCCCACTCTCCCTTTCTTTCCTCTTGTGGGACTCAAACGCAGAGCCTTGCAAATACTAGTTAACTCTTTCACCACTAAGCTACATCCCTGGCCCTTAATTTTTTTCATAAGAAAAAAATTTAGAATTTTCTATGGTTTCCAGGAGTCAAAAATCCCGTCTCCTTGACATGATCCATTTCTCTACCCAAATGAACACACCCGTCTCAAACATTGTGGGGTTTTTGTTTTGTTTTGTTTTGTTTTGTTTTGTTTTGCTCTTTTGAGACAGGGTTACTCTGGGTAGTACTGGCTGTCCTGGAACTCACTCTGTAGACCAGGCTGGCCTCGAACTCACAGAGATCCATCTGTCTCTGCCTCCCAAGTGCTGGATTAAAGGCCTGCAACACCGCCACCTAGCTTCACAAACATTCTTAATATTCTCTTTGGCTTATAGTTGCTCTTCAAAATCCATCAGACATCCTTGCCGATTTCCCTTCTATTTCCTGGTCCCCTCCTTCTCTCTGTCCTACCTTATTATTTCTGCTAACCTGTTTATCTTTCAGGTTTCAACACACACAAAAAAATTACCTCTTATGTGAAGCCTTCCCTCAAGGGAACTTCCTTGTTCTCTACATTGTTTTTCCACATTGCACTAAATGATAGCATTGCACATTGTCTGTTTGCTTATTTGTGAATTAATTAGAATTTCCCCCCAAGGATAGAGACAATGTCTGCTAATGTTTGATTTCTTAGTTCCTGTCATGATGCCTCGGATGTGGTTAGCACTCTGTGCATTCTCATTTTCCTAGGTAGTTTCTTGTTTCCTTTCTTTCTTTCTTTCTTTCTTCCTTTCTTTCTTTCTTTCTTTCTTTCTTTCTTTCTTTCTTTCTTTCTTTCTCTCTCTCTCTTTCTTTCTTTCTCTCTCTTTTTTCTTTCTCTCTCTTTCTTTCTTTCTCTCTCCCTCTCTCCCTCCCTCCCTCTTTCTTTCTTTCTTTCTTGCTTTCTTTCTTTCTTTCTCTTCTTTCTTCTTGTAGTCACAGGGATGGAACCCAGAGCGTCACAAATACTAGGGAAATGTTCCACCACTGACCTATAGCCTCAGTCTTTACATAAATTTAATACACAAATGCATACATAGTGTAATTCAGCATGAGGCAGGCAAATGAAGAGATAGTTTTTATACAAATACTCTTCAATTCATGTTAAAAAGTTACTGGGCTGATGAGGAGACAGACCAGCTTTGAGTTAGGACACACTGACTTCATCATTTTATCCTGACTAACAGATAGCTTTCTTTTCCTGTTAAATAATATTATTGAGATATTAAAATGCTGAGAAGGCTACTGTTCAGAAGCCTAGTTGAATTTTTTTTAGTTCAGTATTTTATTGCTGTTTTTTTTTCTTTTGAGCTAAAAGATATCAGACAACAAAATGAATAAATCTTAAGTATGCATAAGCCAGTTTCCAAACAAAGTGTTTAACAGCTTGCTTTAAGCAGTAACAACTGTTTGATATTTGGGTTAGATTTGTCTCCTAAAATAAATATACAACTATTAAAGTACAAAATGTTCTTGAACATTCTGCCTGGTGTCAATACCCAGTCTTCCCTTCAGGCTACACAGACCTACATTCCCCCCCCCCCCTTTAATCCTCCCAGCTGTCCTCGTCCTAGTTACTATGAAATGAGTTCCAGAGGACTGAGGTTCTATTCCCAACACCCACATGGAGGCCTACACCTTGTACAACTCCAGCCATACGGGATCTGATGTCCTCTTCCAGCCTCCAAAGGCACCAGGCACACATGTGGTGTGCAGACATACATATAGACAAAATACCTATACACATTAAAAAAAAAGACAAAACAATTTTAGTTTTGTCTCTTCCAGTGAGGACCATGTCTCCTTTTTGAGGAGGGCCGGGATTCATTGTGTGCTCCAGGCTGGAACCCACCATGTAGCCTGGGCTGGTCTCAGACTCATAGCAGTCTACCTGTCTTAGTGCTGGGATTATGTGTATGAGCTACCATGCCTAGCTTGTAAGAAAAACTAGGCCAAGCCTGGAACCCTGGGGAAGGTGGGTTGGGGAGCAGAGTCTCTGACTCTGACTGAGTTTATGTAGAGGAAAGCACTCTGGGCAGGGGGTCCAGAACAGATGCGTGGGCAGACTTAGACTTTAGATTATCCATTGGTGCTTTCTGCCCTGAGTACAGGGCATGCATGTACTACTCTGTGCTCTCCGTCATATGTGGTCTCCAGGTTCTGTTCCCAGGTGCAGATCACACTTTGGATCATCTGCTTTACTTGGCTCCTTTTTGATGACCATGAAACTGGGGCTCAGTATCATCCAACCTAGGGTCATGCTTAAATGGCAGATCTCTATTTTCACCACTGTGATTTGAAGCATGTACATCACAAAACAGAACGTGTCTGCTCTTCCAGAACTAAGTCCTGAATGTTTGAAGGCTGAGAACCCTCATATCTTGATAATACTACTTGGATGCAGGTGATTTTTCAACAACACACAATGAGCGCATGGTGTGCCGGGACACAGAGGTGACAGAGACACTGCCCTTGATCTAGAAGGAACCACACTTGGTGCTAACACAGACAAATACACAGAGCATATACCCTAGGAAAGAGAGAGTTGCAGGGTGGGTTTTTCATCAGGATGAAGCCCAGTCATGAAGGGAAGATAACTGTTCATGGTGGGCCATTGGGGGATGGAGATCCACATTACTCAAATAGTAACACTGAGAAGAGGAAGAAGAAGAAGAAGAAGAAGAAGAAGAAGAAGAAGAAGAAGAAGAAGAAGAAGAAGAAGAAGAAATGATTGTTTAACAACTGTTGCCTGGGAGTTTCCCCAACATCCCAACAAGGAGGACTTGCTAATTAAGAGCCAAAGCACTCACCTGTTATGAAGCTGTTACACTCACAACTCATTGCTGATTTTACACATCCGTGTGCACAGAATTTCACCAGCTGTCATTCATGAACTCAGATAGTCATTTGACAAATATTTACGGAGCGCCCACTCTGCTTGGGGGATGTGCAGGTGGACAAGATAGACAGCATTCCTGCCTTCCAGAAGCTCTCATTCTACCAACGGACAAGGAAGACGTCACTAACTAAATCAATGCAGTTATTACAGGGTGTGGTAATAGTTATGAAAGAAAGTGTTGTCTGGAGAAGGGTAACAGGGAAATCCTCTCAGAAAGAGTGGTGTAATGTGGGGCTTTCATTTATTTATTATGTTTGGACAGTATCTCGCTATGGAACCCTGGCTGGCTGTGAACTCACAGAGAACCACTTGCCTCTGCCTCCCAAGTGGTAGAATTATAGACAGTTGCCACCATGCCTGGCCCAAGGCAGGACTTCTTAAACTTCTTTCTACTCACAGTCCCTTTTCACCTGAGAAAATTTTTACAGGACCTCAGGTCTATACAAAATATTTATACTCAATAGATATACAAATGAAAATTTTACTGCCAATTAATGATAAAGTATCAGTGTGGTGTGTGTGTGTGTGTGTGTGTGTGTTTGCATGTGTGCACACTCGTGATCACTCCTTGCCATGCAAGTACCCAGCACAGTATCAGGGAAACAGAGGTGAGAGGGTCAGAAGTTCAAGGCC